>NW_023665726.1:0-300000 GCF_014743375.2 Drosophila subpulchrella | reverse complement strand
TATGTTTGTTACGCGAATATGCCACCCCCACCCTAACGCCCAGGCCTGTGGCGCCCACACTTTTCATGCTAGATAAAAAATTTAAACTGAAATGTTTTGGTCTCGTCAATACCTATCGATTGATTTATGCCACGCCCACTCTAACGCCCACATCGCTTAAATCTGTCTACCGCCGGTAGCTGAGTAACGGGTATCTGATAGTAGAGGTACTCGACTATAGCGTTCTTCCTTGGTTATACCCGTTACTCGTAGAGTAAAAGGGTATACTAGATTCGTCGGAAAGTATGTAACAGGCAGAAGGACGCGTTTCCGACCCCATAAAGTATATATATTCTTGATCAGGATCACTAGCCGAGTCGATCTAGCCATGTCCGTCTGTCCGTCTGTCCGTCTGTCCGTCTGTCCGTCTGTCCGTCTGTCCGTCTGTCCGTCTGTCTGTCCGGATGAACGCTGAGATCTTGGAAACTATGAGAGCTAGGCTATTGAGATTTGGCGAGCAGATTCCTGAGCTTCTTACGCAGCGCAAGTTTGTTTCAGTAGAGTGCCACGCCCACTCTAACGCCCACAAACCGCCCAAAACTGTGGCTTCTACAGTTTTGATGCTAGAGTAAAAATTTAAACTGAAATGAATTGTTCTCATCAATACCTATCGATTGACCCAAAAAAAAGTTTGCCACGCCCACTTTAACGCCCACAAACCGCCCACAAACTTCAAAAAACCGTAAATATGAACGCGGATATCTCGGAAACTATCAAAGATAGAGTATTGGGATTTCAGATTTAGATTCCGTAGCCTTGTACGCAGCGCAGGTTTGTTATGCGAATATGCCACGCCCACTCTAACGCCCACAAACCGCCCAAGCCTGTGGCGCCCACAATTTTTATGCTAGATAACAAATTTTAACTGAAATGTATTGGTCTCGTCAATACCTATCGATTGATCAAAAAAAAAATTTGCCACGCCTACCCTAACGCCCACAATGCTTAAATCTGTCTTCCGCCGGTAGGTGGCGCACTTAAATCTCGCTTTGCTGCTTGCATATCTCCATTTCCCTTTGGTCCCTTTAGCTGAGTAACGGGTATCTGATAGTCGAGGTACTCGACTATAGCGTTCTTCCTTGTTTTTATTATATTTATATGCATCTGCGATGCAAAAACTTATAATTAACACAAATTGTACAGACCAGGCATTTTCTAGCTGCGGGTCTTACATGTCAAATTTTAGATATATATATGAAAATTAAAAAAAAAATTAATTAATTAAATACATATAAATGCATAAAACAAAAAAAAATAATAAGAGAAAAATGAGAGGAGGTCAGAAAAACTTCCTAAATTTAAAAATAAAAGAATTAAAAAGGCAGCTATATGCTGATAAATCTACCCCAGTACCCTGGGATGAAGATGTAGAAATTAAGAAAGAATTAGAGAACACGTATTGGGAATTAAATGCTTACAAAAATAAAAATGATATGAAAGAAGCTAGAAAACCAAAGTGCCCTGCAGATTGTAAAGGGCCTTTCGAAAATTCAGCTGGCGAGTATACGTGTCATAACCAAAATTAAAGATATGAAAATAAAGAAAATAAATTAATATGAATGAACATTGTTTTTAATGAAAAGTAACGCAATATCTAAAACAGCTTTTGAATACGTTTCAGAAATAATACCCAAAATGGGTTTAATTGAAACTAAAACAGTGGACTCCACTGCAAATGTAATTAATTAAATCGAATCAAAAACTATTGATACCGATTTAACAAACATATTATTATCAAGAATTGTTTTTATTATGAGTGCATTTATTTTGTATAAAGCATATATGTACCACAATAAGTGTGTATCAAAAAGAGCTATAAATAGAAGCTAAGCCAACGATCTGGATAAGATTTAAATTAATAAAGCACAAACAATTATTATAAAAATATGTTTCAAAATAAAAATAAAATATAAAATCTCTATATGTATGCAATGACATACTAAAAATAAGAAAATTAAAATATTGAAAAAATAAAATTAGAAATTATTAACAAACAAAAATGAATACCACAAATTGCATAAGAATTATTCAAGCCAATCAATCAACTTTTAAGAATAGGGTATTAGCCATACTTAGAAACAGAACAGAGCCTCTATCAATATCAGATTTTGAAGAAGAGAATATGAATAGGTACGACCTAGCTTTTTCCCCGCTTATTCATTGCAGCGGTACGCAAAAAGCAATAGTACTGTCTACAGTAAGAAACTGTAAAGTATTTTCGGAAGTAGACATACACCCAGTGCTAGGACATATAAATGTGCTAAAAATTATGCGCAACTAATACACAAAAAAAATATAATAAGTCCTTAGTATGGAATGGGAGCAATTAACTACCCAAATACGAGAATTAAAGGACACATTTGACAAGTCTTACAAATGTATAAGCCAAAATAGGCCAATACATAAAAACACTATAATTAAACATGCAAAAATTCTTGTAGATTCTTTCAATACTGCAAGAACTTTAGTACATGAAAATAGGGCAGCGATAAATAAAACGAATTGGTCAATATTATCTAAATTATTGATCAAATTACGTACAAATCTAATAACTGTCAAAGATAGGTATAATTTAAATATATCGATACCGACAATTTTAAATACACCTTTGACGATAGATCAAGACATAGACCTAACAGAAAATGAAGATTCCGATTCGAGCGAAGGAATCGAAATAAAAGAAGAAGATCTACACGATCTAACAATTCCTGCAGTTATAACAGTAACAGAAGCAGAAGAAGAAGAAGATATAGAATCAGATGTAAGCGTGCCAGACACAAAAGAAAACATAATGGCAGATCCAGCAGCCCAAAGGGCATATATAAAAGATATCTCGAATGCCATCCCGGAATTTAACGGGCAAAAAATACATCTTCAAAGATTCATAACAGCCTTGAAGTTGGTTAACTTGACTAAAGGCACATTCGAAGATTTAGCTGTAGAAGTCATTAAATCCAAAATTATTGGATCTACACTATACAAAGTACAGAACGAAACATCAATAAATTCAATAATAAAGAAATTGCAAGACACTATAGTCGGCGAAACATCCGACGTAGTCAAAGCGAAAATGGCGAAAACAAGCCAGAAAGGCAAAACAGCCGAGAAATTTACTTCAGAAATAGACAACTTACGAAAGCTCCTTAAAGCTTCGTACATTGACGAAGGCCTACCAGCCGGACACGCTGACAAATTCAGCACAAAAGAAGCCATTACCACAATGGTTAAAAATAGTGAGCATAGCCGCCTAAAAACAATTTTAGAGGCAGGCAACTTCACAACTATGAATGAAGCCGTCACTAAGTATATACAATGTAGTACTGAAATGACAGGCAATGCAAATTCAATACTCTACACACAAAGAGGAAACAACTATCGCGTTAACAACTTCAGAAATAATTACCGCGGTAAGGGCAATAACCGAGGTAATTATCAGCATAACGGATATTACCATAATAATGGCTATAACCAAAATAACAGTTATAACCGAAACTATAATAATCAGAGCAACAACAATTATAGAGGTCGTGGTTATTATAGAGGACACAACCGTGGTGGAAGCACCAACAATGCAAATACGAACACCAACAGACAAAATAATAATAATGTCCGACAAGTACAAACCACGTCGGAAAACCAATAAAGACCCTTAAGATAAAAAACCCAGTAAAGAATACGGTTCATACTATCAATCTTAATTTCAATCTTTTCGTTTCTCTCAAAAATGAATACACAAATAAATTATATACATTACTAGTTGATACAGATGCAGACATATCCTTAATAAAAGAAACTTCGGACTCGTTTAACAATGTTGATTATACAAATATTACCCAAATATCAGGTGTTGGTGAAGGAACAACCAACTCAAAGGGTTTAGTATCAATAGAACTTCTTTCAAGCAACTATGCTATACCACATACTTTTCATTTTGTAACATCAAATTTTCCTATTCCATGTGATGGAATCATAGGCGTAGATTTTATGAAAAAATACAATTGTCAAATAGATTTAAAACCAGAAAACGATTGGCTCATACTGAGACCAGATAACCTCTATAATCCGATACATATTCCAATAAATCATACACTAGAAAATAATTTGACAATTCTACCAGCAAGATCCGAAGTAGTCCGAAAAATTGCTATAAATTCAGCAACCAGGTATATATTAATTGTTGTGAGAAACTCCTTGTGTTGGTAGTTTTATTATTCCGTACCCACTTAGTGAGAACACATCTTTTGGTAGTTTTTTAATATTCTTTATTTAGTTAGTTTTTGTATCCAGGAGCAGCGTTAATGCCGCTTCCAACGTCAAGTTGTCTCTGATTTTACAATTTGCCTTAGGATCTAAGTAAGCCTAATTCTCGTAGCTGCGCTGCTTACAGTTGGGCGGCAGAGAGACGGCTATGTATATCTTATGTATATAAAGTGTATTTAATTATGCTCTCTTTGGCTGGAGCGCGAGGGCATGTGTATGTACTTGAGTTTGGCTGCGGCCGGCGTGTGCAACAGAATGCTGACACTTGCACTTTCTTCATGCGCGCCGATCGACTCATGTCTCGGCCACTTTGGGCTTTTGACCGAGCCTTTTGTTTATAAAAACAATGCAACAAAGTGTTACAGTGTGTTTGTTTCAAGTACTCTTGGTACAGTAGATATTCGATATAAGTGCATACTACATCTCCCTCCTTTTGAAAAATAACGTAATACAATGAAGTTATTTTGTTAATATATTTTACTTAATGGAATATTTATTTTTTTTTGTTTTTAATCTTTTTTTTTTAAATTTCTTATTTATTTTTTTATTTTTTTTTTAAAGAGAATGGAATTGGGAATAATATACGTATT
The DNA here is from genome assembly GCF_014743375.2 of Drosophila subpulchrella. NCBI lineage: Eukaryota > Metazoa > Arthropoda > Insecta > Diptera > Drosophilidae > Drosophila > Drosophila subpulchrella. The sequence goes on along the minus strand of NW_023665726.1, from coordinate 295,111 downwards.
AAAAGAAGAAGTATTTTTAAACATGGAGTGTAAAAGTATTTCTAAACATGGTTACACTCATAAGTATTTCTAAACATGGCCATGTTAAATGCAATTATGAAATAAACATTTTTAATCTATCTTTATGTACTATTTGTTTTTTATTTTTGTTATTTATTATAGTTATGTTATCTCTATCTCCTATTTGTTCTACCCTATAAGGACCTGTATATTTCGAATCTAACTTATGTCCTGTTTCATTTTTCAATAAAACCTGATCTCCTATTTTTAAATCGAAATCTAAACTAGTTTTGTCGTAACTAATTTTCTGTTTTAGCTTATGAGATTCTAGCATTAGTCTAGCTCTCTTAATTGCCTGTTCTAATCTAAATTTGGATTCCTTAGCATAATCTTCTATATTATAAAGGGGTTTTATTTTATCTATGCTATTAAAGTGTTTTGGTAGATTTGAAGTTTTACCGAAAACTAGCTCATATGGACAATAGTCATGTGCCATAGATGGGGTTGTATTAAAACAATATACGAAGTATCGTAGCCATACATCCCAATCTGTTTTGTCAACTGAGATGTATGAACGAATGAACTCATTTAGTGTTCTGTGGCTTCGCTCCACGGTACCTACTGTCTGGTGGTGGTGTGCAGTTGAAGTTATGTTTTTAATATGTAAGTATTTACATAGATCTTCAATAATTGAATTTTTATATTCTGTTCCCATGTCCGTAATGAACGTCTTCATTGGACCGTACTTTAGAATAAAATCTTCAAATATAGCTTTTGCTACTGTATTTGCACTTTTATTTGGTATAGGTATAGCTACTAGGTATTTGGTTAAATCGCAGATGAGTGTTACTGCGTATTCGTTTCCATTATTCGATTTTGGAAGTGGACCAATAGTATCTACAATTACTCTATCAAAAGCTCGTTGTGGAGTTTCGGTTATAGTTAGTGGGGTCTTAGTATGTTTAGTCGTTTTCGACTTTTGGCATTTAGGACATTTCTTTATGTACTCTTTTATGTCTTTGGACATATTTTTCCAGTAATAGTGTCTCTGGACCTTGGCCAAGGTTTTTGTAATGCCTGTATGACCACCTTGTATTGGATCATCATGGAATGTAGACAATATAGCTTCTTTTTCTTTATTATGTTTTATTACGGTCACCGGGTCGAGTAGCGCTACTCTCAATGATTTCAATATTTTATTGCCCATAATTTTAAAATTATCAATTGAAACAAGTTCAAAGATATTTTCCCACGGTGCCACTTTGAGTTGGCTGACTTTGTGAATACCGGCCTGCTTTTCAAGCCTTTGAAAGAATTGACCTAAGTCAATGGTTCCATTAGTATACAAATCGCTTACATCATAACTTGCTGTAATTTTCTTTCCGTGCTTAAATAAACACATTTTATTATTTACATGCAAGGTCACTACTTTACGTACTTCATCATTGTTTATGACTTCATATACGTTGGGCTTTGAAGCTTTTTCTATAGTTTGCTTATGCAATTCTATTTGATCTTTTCCTGCGCAGGATTTCTGTCTACTTTGGTTTCTGGTAGTGACTTTCAGAATTTTATTACTTGTTTGTATATTTGTTAGGTCTGTGATTGTTATTCTGGAGAGCGCATCGGCTACATAGTTGTCTTTACCCTTTAGATACTCCACCGTAAAATTATATTCCTCTAATTCAAGTCTCATTCGTGTTAGTTTGGAACTTGGATTTACCATTGAAAATAAGTATGTCAGTGCTCTATGGTCTGTTTTGACAGTGAAGTGTCTACCATAAATATATGGTCTGAAGTGTGTTATTGCCCAATGAATGGCTGCTAATTCTTGTTCTGTGGTGCTCTTGTTGCTTTCACCTTTCGTAAAGGATCTTGATGCGTATGGCACTGGAAGCTGTAGTCCATTTTTGTTTTGAGTTAGGACTGCTCCACAAGCGTATTTGCTAGCATCTGTGATTATGCAAAATTCTTTGCTAAAATCTGGATATTGCAACAGAGTAGGATTTATTAATGCTGATTTAAGATGTTCGAAGGCGTTTTGACATTGTGTTGTCCATTCGAATTTTACATCTTTCTTACATAATCTTGTTATGTGACGGGAGTATTCAGCAAAATTCTTTATAAAACGTCGGTAATAATTGCAAAATGCAACGAATCTTCTAGCGCCGTCCGCATCATGTGGGACTGGATAATTTTGAATGACGTCGTATTTTTTGTCGTCGGGCAAGATTCCTTTATCTGTGCATTTATGTCCTAAGAAAGTGACTTCATGCATGAAAAATGAACATTTTTCAGGATGTAACTTCAGGTTGTGTTTCCTACATTTCTCGAAAACATCAGTTAAGTTCTTGAGCATATGTTTTTCGGAACAACCTATGACTATTAAGTCATCCATATAAAGAAATGCTTGCGAAGGTTCTAATCCAGAGAAAGCTATAGTCATCATTCTTTGAAAAGAGTTTGGCGCTATTTTTAAACCGAATGGTAATCGCGTGAAGCGGTACGAACCATTGTTTGTTGAAAAAGATGTTATATCAGGTGAACTTTTTTCCAGTTCAATTTGATGGAAACCTGACATTAAGTCAAGGCATGAAAAGTATTTTGCTCTACCTAGTTGATCTAAAATATCATCGATTCTAGGCAGTGGAAATTTATCAGACAAGAGTTTTTTATTAATTTGACGATAGTCAATTACTAATCGCCATTTTTTATTTTCCGTATTTGGAAGTGACTTTTTTGGTACTAACAGAAGTGGGCTATTATAAGGTGATACAGAGGGTTCCACTATTTCATCATTGATGAGTTTTTGGACTTGTTTTTGAATTTCGTCTTGTTGACTATGAGGATTTCTATAATTTTTTATATATACGGGTTCATCATCAATTAATCTCAGCTTTTGTTTATAAAAATTATTGGTAGTGATCGATTCGGTTTCTAGTCCGAACACATCACTATACTGGGTGCATAATGCTGTAAGTTGTTTATTGAATTGAGGCGGGAAGTTTTTTGCAAGTTGGGATAATACAATTTTTTGTCTGTCTTCTAAGTTCGTTTTTACTATGTCGTAGTTTGAAAGTGGTTCATGATGAATGTTTTTGATATAGACTACTTGATCTGTGTTTGTAGTATTTAGTAATCTTATATATGCATTTTGGACTGTTGCTATGGTATTTGCGATATAGATACCATGCTGAATTTCTTGATTCGGAATTAATACACTGTCTTCTTCTGAATTTATTTCGATTTTTCGGACGACTTGGGATCTTGCTGGCAGAATTAGGGAGTTGTTGCCAGAACTGTATGCTATTGGAACATAAATTGGATATTTTAGGTTATTTGGTCTTATTATAAGCCAGTCTTCAGACGGCTTGAAGTCTAATTGACAGTTGTATCTTTTGATAAAATCGATTCCTAGTATTCCATCACATGGAATAGCGAATTGCATATTTACGATATGGAAATCATGTTGAATTATGTACTTAGAAGTTTGAATTTCAATAGAAGTTAAGCCTTTAGATTTTGTAACTTCCTGACTTATACCCTGTATGTTTATGATGTGATTATCTTGAATGTTTTGAAAATTATCAGAATTTTCCTTCAATAAGGATATTTCCGCACCTGTGTCTAGTAAGAGAACTAATTCTTTTCCTGTTGCTACGTTCGTGAAAGTGACAAATGTATTTTGACTGAGATTTAAAGTGTGAATTTTGATGTTGTTTACTGTCGTGTATCTAAAGGTGTTTGGTAGTTTCCCGAATTTGTTTGCGCCACTCTAACATTGTTATTGTGGTTGTTGTTTCCCCAACGGCTGTTTCCGCCGCTGGTGTTTCCACCACGGTTGTTATTTCTGTTATAATTGTTATTTTGGTTATTTCTGTTATAACCATTGTTTTGATTATATCCGTTATTCTGATAATATCTGGTATTGTTATAATTACCTCGATTATTACCTCGATTATTACCTCGTCCGCGATTTCCACCGCGCTGCGGGTAATTTTTGTAATATAGGACAGTGTTTGGCTGTCCGGTTGCTTCTGTGCAACTGCTTTCAAATTTGGATATGGCCTCATTCATTGTATTGAAGGTACCGGCTTGCATTATAGTTTTTACCTTATCTATTTGGCAATTTTTAGTCATTGCTTTCACTGCATGCCGAGTTGAATAACGTCTGGCTAACTCTAGGGATAAGCCATCTGTTATAAATGCACCTTCTAAGGATTTCGTCATCTGCTCAACCTCTTGTGTGTACTGGTTGGCAGTTTTATTGCGTTGTTGTAGGCTCATTAGTTTTGCTGACAACACTTCTACAGATTCGCCTTTGACGTTGTTTTTTAATCTGGAAATGACTTCAGCTATTGTTGTTTCATCTCCGATTAGATTTCTGGCGACACCTTTTAGCTTTGTTTTTATAATTGAAACTGCTAATTGTTCGTGTTCGCCTTTTATTGATTCTATTATTTCTAATGCATCCATAAAACTTGTTAAGTTTTCAGATTTACCATCGAAAACTGGTATAAGTTTGGATGCTGTGTTAATGAAATCAATATTAGATTGTGCCATTGTGATATTGTTTCTTATTTTATTTTCTATTAAGGAATTATCATCAGAATCTGTAGAATCATCCAGATCTGACATTAAAACAGCTGGAATAGTAAGATTATTTAAATCTTGCTCTTCTATTTTAGGATTTGTTTCTGTAAGGTCTTCTGATTCTATTTGGTCACTGTCAGTTTGTTTTGTTGATTCCGATTCATCACCAGTTTCAACTGCTAGGGAGGTGTTAAGTATAGTTGGTACCGATATGTCCAACTTAAACTTTTGTTTAATTGATATTAAATTATATCGTAGTCTGATCAAAAATTTTGATACTTGGGACCAATGATCTTGATTTAATTTTTCCTTCTGGCCATATATTAGTATTCGTGCTTCATTAAAGCATTTTACTAGAATTTCCACATGTTTTTTAATGGTATTCTTTTGAATTGGCCTGTTTTGAGTAAGTGACTTATATGATTTGTCAAAGTCAACTTTTATATTATTTAGCTGCTTATATAATTCATTCCATTCCATTATATTGTGGAGATGAATTATTTCTTGGAGACCATCATTACTATTGTTTTACCTAGTATTGGGTGTTCGTCTACTACTGATCTAACCTGTACCCCTGGGATGGTTGATAGGACAATTGCCTTTTGGGTGCTTGTGCAATGAATAAGTGGAGAGGCATCTAAATTAAATGTTTCAATATATAAGTTTTCTAACTCGTAAATGCTTACTGAAGTTGGTGCAACTAATTGCAGAATTCTTTCTCTAAAATAGATGTCCCTATCATATGTGTTTGCAATTGCTTTTAGCGTAGCCATTTTTAATTAATTTGTTTTTATTTATTTATTTGTTTTTTATTCCATTTTCTTTAACTTTTTAAAATTTCAATACAGCAATATTTTTATAATAATGTTGTTTGTGCCAAAATGTTTAAATTTTGTCCAGATCATTTGCCTGGCTCATATATTTTTTTTTTTAGACATTTATTGTGCAATTTATAAAGTTTATAGAAACAGTTTGCGCACATTATTACAACAATTATTATAAGCAATGTATGAATTAATTCTAAGTCTATGGGGCTTGATTCTACCTTATTAATAACATTTGCAGTGGAATCCACTGTTTTTGTATCTATTAAACCCATCTTTGGGGTTGGTATTCTTAATATATATCTTGGTCTGTCAAATTCTTTTGATTTTTGAATCAATTCGTAAATGTTGTTAATGTTATTCATAAACAACTAGTTTAATATTATTAATTTTGATTTTACTTTTTTTTTGTTTTTGACCAATTATTATCATATTTTACATATAATTTCCTGCCTATTTTGTGTATGGTTTTCAGGCCATACTCTAATCGGGCAACTTTTATGTCGCTCAATTTTTACAATTGTTTTTATAAAATAAATGAAAAAATATGCATCGCAGTGCATTTAAAAAAATTTTTGCAACGCAGTGCAAAGATAAAAAACAAGGAAGAACGCTATAGTCGAGTACCTCGACTATCAGATACCCGTTACTCAGCTAAAGGGACCAAAGGTAAATGGAGATATGTAAGCAGCAAAGCGAGATTTAAATGCGCCACCTACCGGCGGAAGACAGATTTAAGCATTGTAGGCGTTAGGGTAGGCGTGGCAAATTTTTTTTTGGATCAATCGATAGGTATTGACGAGACCAATACATTTCAGTTAAAATTTTTTATCTAGCATAAAAATTTTGAGTGCCACAGGCTTGGGCGGTTTGTGGGCGGTAGAGTGGGCGTGGCATATTCGCATAACAAACCTGCGCTGCGTACAAAGCTACGGAATCTAAATCTGAAATCCCAATACTCTATCTTTGATAGTTTCCGAGATATCCGCGTTCATATTTACGGTTTTTTGAAGTTTGGGGGCGGTTTGTGGGCGTCCAAGTGGGCGTGGCAAACTTTTTTTTGGGTCAATCGATAGGTATTGCTAAGAACAATTCATTTCAGTTTAAATTTTTACTCTAGCATCAAAACTGTAGAAGCCACAGTTTTGGGCGGTTTGTGGGCGTTAGAGTGGGCGTGGCACTCTACTGAAACAAACTTGCGCTGCGTAAGAAGCTCAGGAATCTGCTCGCCAAATCTCAATAGCCTAGCTCTCATAGTTTCCAAGATCTCAGCGTTCATCCGGACAGACAGACGGACAGACGGACAGACGGACAGACGGACAGACGGACAGACGGACATGGCTAGATCGACTCGGCTAGTGATCCTGATCAAGAATATATATACTTTATGGGGTCGGAAACGCTTCCTTCTGCCTGTTACATACTTTCCGACGAATCTAGTATACCCTTTTACTCTACGAGTAACGGGTATAAAAATTATGCGCTCTTGGTAGCGCTGTCGGTTCACACTTCCTTGGTACCGGTGCTGGCTGCACAGGTGTACTTCATGGTGGGGCACCGGTGCTGGCTACACAGGTGTACTCGCAGAACGGGGAGCACAGTGGTCCCTCGCAGTCATCTGGGCACGTCTTCTTTAGTTTTGGGATGGCAACTTTTCCTGGAGGAGGCAATGTGTTTTTATTTTTTGAAATATTTTGGATTACAGGGTAGGTGGATGTGGCTGTAGCTGTGGTCTGATTTTTTCGTTCTGATAGCAAATTTTTTAGGTATTCGACTTCGGCATGTATTTTTACCGAGTCGTTCCACTGTATTGCTTTGCCGCTGTTGAGCAGCTTCAGTAGATGAGCCTTTCTGGCTTTTAATCTTTTGACCACGTCACTTCTTTTGGCACACATCACACTCTACTCACTGCGTTTCTTCTCTTGTTCTTGTTGTTGCTGCCGTTTTTGGTGATGTTGCCTTTGTTGTTGCTGTTGTCTTTGTTGTTGTTGATTGCTGCTGTCGCCTTGGTTGCTGTTTTATTTTTCGAAGTCCCGATCCATGTCCAGATCCAGGTCCAGATCCTTTAGGACCAAAGTCACGGTCGCCATGTTGTGAGAAACTCCTTGTGTTGGTAGTTTTATTATTCCGTACCCACTTAGTGAGAACACACCTTTTGGTAGTTTTTTAAGATTCTTTATTTAGTTAGTTTTTGTATCCAGGAGCAGCGTTAATGCCGCTTCCAACGTCAAGTTGTCTCTGATTTTACAATTTGCCTTAGGATCTAAGTAAGCCTAATTCTCGTAGCTGCGCTGCTTACAGTTGGGCGGCAGAGAGACGGCTATGTGTATCTTATGTATATAAAGTGTATTTAATTATGCTCTCTTTGGCTGGAGCGCGAGGGCATGTGTATGTACTTGAGTTTGGCTGAGCGGCCGGCGTGTGCAACAGAATGCTGACACTTGCACTTTCTTCATGCGCGCCGATCGACTCATGTCTCGGCCACTTTGGGCTTTTGACCGAGCCTTTTGTTTATAAAAACAATGCAACAAAGTGTTACAGTGTGTTTGTTTCAAGTACTCTTGGTACAGTAGATATTCGATATAAGTGCATACTACATAATACCAAACCAAGAAATCCAAAATGGAGTATTCATTGGAAATTCCATTGGAGATTCTAAAAACACTTTTGTCCGAATTTTGAATACAACTAATAAAACTGCAATCATTCAATTAAATACACTAAAAGTTGAACCATTAGATGATTACGACATAGTTAAATATAATAAAAATGTAAACAAAGAAGAAATTATAGAGAAATTGAACAAAAATTTTCCACCTCAGTTCAAGGAAATTCTTAACGAACTATGCACAAAATACACAGATATATTCGGAAAAGAATCCGAATCAATATCAACTAATAATTTCTACAAACAAAAAATAAGAATGAAAGATGATGAACCTGTATACATAAAGAATTATAGAATTCCACACAGTCAAAAATACGAAGTAGAAAAACAAGTAGACAAATTAATTAAAGACAAAATAGTAGAACCTTCAGTTTCTGAATACAACAGTCCATTACTAATCGTCCCGAAAAAATCATTACCAAATTGTGACACTAAAAGATGGCGTTTAGTAATTGATTACCGCCAAATTAACAAGAAAATGTTATCAGATAAATTTCCACTACCAAGAATAGACGATATTCTTGACCAATTAGGTAGAGCTAAATACTTTTCATGTTTAGATCTAATGTCAGGATTTCATCAAATAGAACTCGAAGAAACGTCTAGAAATATAACATCCTTCTCCACGAGCAATGGCTCCTATCGCTTCACGCGATTACCTTATGGTTTAAAAATAGCGCCAAATTCTTTCCAAAGAATGATGACAATTGCATTTTCAGGTATCGAACCTTCACAGGCATTCTTGTATATGGATGACCTAATTGTCATCGGTTGTTCAGAAAAACATATGATTAAAAATCTTATAAACGTTTTTGACTTATGTAGGAAGCACAACCTTAAATTGCACCCAGAAAAGTGCACATTTTTCAGACACGAAGTGACCTTCCTTGGACACATGTGTACTGACAAAGGTATTTTGCCAGATAATAAAAAATACGATGTAATAAAAAAATACCCAGTCCCAACGGACGCAGACAGCGCTAGAAGATTCGTTGCATTTTGCAATTACTACAGACGTTTTATTAAAAATTTTTCCGATTACTCACGACACATAACTAGATTATGTAAAAAGAATGTTAAATTCGAATGGACAGATGAATGTCAAAACGCATTCGAATACCTTAAAATTCAATTGATGAAACCTACACTTCTACAATACCCAGATCTTAATAAAGAATTTTGTATAACAACAGATGCAAGCAAACAAGCGTGTGGAGCTGTTCTTACTCAAGATTACAATAACATACAGTTACCAGTAGCCTATGCATCAAGATCATTTACTAAAGGAGAAAGCAACAAAAATACAACTGAACAGGAATTAGCAGCTATCCACTGGGCGATAATTCATTTTGGACCATACATTTATGGAAGACATTTCACAGTCAAGACAGACCATAGGCCATTAACCTACTTATTTTCGATGACAAACCCGAGCTCAAAACTGACGCGAATGAGATTAGACTTAGAAGAATATGATTTTACTGTGGAATATCTTAAGGGAAAAGACAATCATATAGCCGACGCGCTTTCAAGAATAACCATAACGGATTTAAAGAATATTCAAACGAATAATAAAATTCTTACAGTCACTACCAGAAACCAAAGTAAACAGAAAAATTCTTGCGCAGGAAAAGAAAAAGAAAAAATAGATTTGCCTAGGCAAACTCTAAATAAAGCTTCTCAGCCCAACGTATACGAAGTCATTGTAAATGACGAGGTACGAAAAGTAGTGACCTTGCGAATAACAGATTCACTATGTTTACTTAAGCCTGGAAAAAAAGTTATAGCAAGAATTGATGTTAGCGATATGTACACCAATGGAATTCTCGACTTAGGTCAGTTCTTTCAAAGGCTTGAAAGAGAAGCCGGTATACTTAATATCAGCAAACTCAAAGTGGCACCGAGCGAAAAGATCTTTGACACTGAATCAATAGAATCTTTTAAAATAATGGGCAATAAAACATTACAATCTCTAAGAGTAGCGCTACTCAAGCCGGTGACCCTATTATCAAATAATGATAAAGAGAAAGAAGCATTACTGTTTACATTCCATGACGATCCAATTCAAGGAGGTCATACAGGCATAGCTAGAACATTAGCAAAGATAAAAAGGCATTATTATTGGAAAAATATGACCCGATTTATAACAAATTATATAAGAAAATGCCCAAAATGCCAAAAATCCAAAACAACCAAACATACAAAAACACCATTGACTATAACTATAACGCCACAAATGGCTTTTGACAGGGTAATTGTGGATACGATCGGTCCACTACCTAAATCTGAACAAGGAAACGAATATGCAGTAACCCTAATCTGCGATTTAACTAAATACCAATCCAAAACAAAAGTGCAAAAACAGTAGCAAAAGCTATATTCGAAGATTTTATTCTAACCTACGGTCCAATGAAGACGTTCATAACGGACATGGGAACAGAATATAAAAATTCGATAATTGAAGAGTTATGTAAAAATTTAAATATCAAAAACATAACTTCTACCGCACACCATCACCAAACTGTAGGAACCGTGGAGCGAAGCCACAGAACATTTAATGAGTTCATCCGCTCATACATCTCAGTTGATAAAACAGATTGGGATGTATGGCTCCAGTACTTCGTATATTGTTTCAACACAACACCATCTATGGCACATGACTACTGTCCATATGAGTTAGTTTTTTGTAAAACTCCAAATTTACCTCAACATTTTAATAGCATAGATAAAATAAAACCTCTATATAATGTGGATGACTACGCAAAAGAATCTAAGTTTAGACTAGAACAAGCATTTAAGAGAGCTAGATTAATGCTAGAATCTCATAAAAAGAAACAAAAAATTAGATATGACAAAAATACCTTAGATTTTGATTTAAAAATAGGAGATCAGGTTTTATTGAAAAATGAAACAGGGCATAAGCTAGACTTCAAATATACTGGACCTTATAAGGTTGAAAGTATAGAAGAAAATGATAACATAGTAATTTCAAATAACAAAAATAAAAAACAAACAGTACGTAAGGATAGATTAAAAATTTTTATTTCATAATCACTTTAATTCTCTTATAAATATATCACGTAAACCCATACATAAATTAAGAAAATTTGGAAATATAATACAAAAAAAAAAAAAAATACTTAAATATATAATACTTATTGATTCGAAAAAAAAATAATAATAAATTAAATAAATAACACATAAAAAAAAAAAAATAATATATATACAAGGGTGGTCAAAAGTATTTTCACAAAAAAAAAGTTAAATATATTCATAATTTGAATTTACATCTTGTTAACTTTGGCATCAATGGAAAGGTAATTTAAATGCCGTTTGAATGATACAATACATTTCTTAACACATTCAGTACTTTTTGAAAAGGACGAATTTGTGTGAAAATGTCCTTTTTGAACTTTTTGAACGAATTGGTCAATATTATCTAAATTATTGATCAAATTACGTACAAATCTAATAACTGTCAAAGATAGGTATAATTTAAATATATCGATACCGACAATTTTAAATACACCTTTGACGATAGATCAAGACATAGACCTAACAGAAAATGAAGATTCCGATTCGAGCGAAGGAATCGAAATAAAAGAAGAAGATCTACACGATCTAACAATTCCTGCAGTTATAACAGTAACAGAAGCAGAAGAAGAAGAAGATATAGAATCAGATGTAAGCGTGCCAGACACAAAAGAAAACATAATGGCAGATCCAGCAGCCCAAAGGGCATATATAAAAGATATCTCGAATGCCATCCCGGAATTTAACGGGCAAAAAATACATCTTCAAAGATTCATAACAGCCTTGAAGTTGGTTAACTTGACTAAAGGCACATTCGAAGATTTAGCTGTAGAAGTCATTAAATCCAAAATTATTGGATCTACACTATACAAAGTACAGAACGAAACATCAATAAATTCAATAATAAAGAAATTGCAAGACACTATAGTCGGCGAAACATCCGACGTAGTCAAAGCGAAAATGGCGAAAACAAGCCAGAAAGGCAAAACAGCCGAGAAATTTACTTCAGAAATAGACAACTTACGAAAGCTCCTTAAAGCTTCGTACATTGACGAAGGCCTACCAGCCGGACACGCTGACAAATTCAGCACAAAAGAAGCCATTACCACAATGGTTAAAAATAGTGAGCATGGCCGCCTAAAAACAATTTTAGAGGCAGGCAACTTCACAACTATGAATGAAGCCGTCACTAAGTATATACAATGTAGTACTGAAATGACAGGCAATGCAAATTCAATACTCTACACACAAAGAGGAAACAACTATCGCGTTAACAACTTCAGAAATAATTACCGCCGTAAGGGCAATAACCGAGGTAATTATCAGCATAACGGATATTACCATAATAATGGCTATAACCAAAATAACAGTTGTAACCGAAACTATAATAATCAGAGCAACAACAATTATAGAGGTCGTGGTTATTATATAGGACACAACCGTGGTGGAAGCACCAACAATGCAAATACGAACACCAACAGACAAAATAATAATAATGTCCGACAAGTACAAACCACGTCGGAAAACCAATAAAGACCCTTAAGATAAAAAACCCAGTAAAGAATACGGTTCATACTATCAATCTTAATTTCAATCTTTTCGTTTCTCTCAAAAATGAATACACAAATAAATTATATACATTACTAGTTGATACAGATGCTGACATATCCTTAATAAAAGAAACTTCGGACTCGTTTAACAATGTTGATTATACAAATATTACCCAAATATCAGGTGTTGGTGAAGGAACAACCAACTCAAAGGGTTTAGTATCAATAGAACTTCTTTCAAGCAACTATGCTATACCACATACTTTTCATTTAGTAACATCAAATTTTCCTATTCCATGTGATGGAATCATAGGCGTAGATTTTATGAAAAAATACAATTGTCAAATAGATTTAAAACCAGAAAACGATTGGCTCATACTGAGACCAGATAACCTCTATAATCCGATACATATTCCAATAAATCATACACTAGAAAATAATTTGACAATTCTACCAGCAAGATCCGAAGTAGTCCGAAAAATTGCTATAAATTCAGCAACCAGGTATATATTAATACCAAACCAAGAAATCCAAAATGGAGTATTCATTGGAAATTCCATTGGAGATTCTAAAAACACTTTTGTCCGAATTTTGAATACAACTAATAAAACTGCAATCATTCAATTAAATACACTAAAAGTTGAACCATTAGATGATTACGACATAGTTAAATATAATAAAAATGTAAACAAAGAAGAAATTATAGAGAAATTGAACAAAAATTTTCCACCTCAGTTCAAGGAAATTCTTAACGAACTATGCACAAAATACACAGATATATTCGGAAAAGAATCCGAATCAATATCAACTAATAATTTCTACAAACAAAAAATAAGAATGAAAGATGATGAACCTGTATACATAAAGAATTATAGAATTCCACACAGTCAAAAATACGAAGTAGAAAAACAAGTAGACAAATTAATTAAAGACAAAATAGTAGAACCTTCAGTTTCTGAATACAGCAGTCCATTACTAATCGTCCCGAAAAAATCATTACCAAATTGTGACACTAAAAGATGGCGTTTAGTAATTGATTACCGCCAAATTAACAAAAAAATGTTATCAGATAAATTTCCACTACCAAGAATAGACGATATTCTTGACCAATTAGGTAGAGCTAAATACTTTTCATGTTTAGATCTAATGTCAGGATTTCATCAAAAAGAACTCGAAGAAACGTCTAGAAATAAAACATCCTTATCCACGAGCAATGGCTCCTATCGCTTCACGCGATTACCTTATGGTTTAAAAATAGCTCCAAATTCTTTTCAAAGAATGATGACAATTGCATTTTCAGGTATCGAACCTTCACAGGCATTCTTGTATATGGATGACCTAATTGTCATCGGTTGTTCAGAAAAACATATGATTAAAAATCTTATAAACGTTTTTGACTTATGTAGGAAGCACAACCTTAAATTGCACCCAGAAAAGTGCACATTTTTCAGACACGAAGTGACCTTCCTTGGACACATGTGTACTGACAAAGGTATTTTGCCAGATAATAAAAAATGCGATGTAATAAAAAAATACCCAGTCCCAACGGACGCAGACAGCGCTAGAAGATTCGTTGCATTTTGCAATTACTACAGACGTTTTATTAAAAATTTTTCCGATTACTCACGACACATAACTAGATTATGTAAAAAGAATGTTAAATTCGAATGGACAGATGAATGTCAAAACGCATTCGAATACCTTAAAATTCAATTGATGAAACCTACACTTCTACAATACCCAGATCTTAATAAAGAATTTTGTATAACAACAGATGCAAGCAAACAAGCGTGTGGAGCTGTTCTTACTCAAGATTACAATAACATACAGTTACCAGTAGTCTATGCATCAAGATCATTTACTAAAGGAGAAAGCAACAAAAATACAACTGAACAGGAATTAGCAGCTATCCACTGGGCGATAATTCATTTTGGACCATACATTTATGGAAGACATTTCACAGTCAAGACAGACCATAGGCCATTAACCTACTTATTTTCGATGACAAACCCGAGCTCAAAACTGACGCGAATGAGACTAGACTTAGAAGAGTATGATTTTACTGTGGAATATCTTAAGGGAAAAGACAATCATATAGCCGACGCGCTTTCAAGAATAACCATAACGGATTTAAAGAATATTCAAACGAATAATAAAATTCTGACAGTCACTACCAGAAACCAAAGTAAACAGAAAAATTCTTGCGCAGGAAAAGAAAAAGAAAAAATAGATTTGCCTAGGCAAACTCTAAATAAAGCTTCTCAGCCCAACGTATACGAAGTCATTGTAAATGACGAGGTACGAAAAGTAGTGACCTTGCGAATAACAGATTCACTATGTTTACTTAAGCCTGGAAAAAAAGTTATAGCAAGAATTGATGTTAGCGATATGTACACCAATGGAATTCTCGACTTAGGTCAGTTCTTTCAAAGGCTTGAAAAAGAAGCCGGTATACTTAATATCAGCAAACTCAAAGTGGCACCGAGCGAAAAGATCTTTGACACTGAATCAATAGAATCTTTTAAAATAATGGGCAATAAAACATTACAATCTCTAAGAGTAGCGCTACTCCAGCCGGTGACCCTATTATCAAATAATGATAAAGAGAAAGAAGCATTACTGTTTACATTCCATGACGATCCAATTCAAGGAGGTCATACAGGCATAGCTAGAACATTAGCAAAGATAAAAAGGCATTATTATTGGAAAAATATGACCCGATTTATAACAAATTATATAAGAAAATGCCCAAAATGCCAAAAATCCAAAACAACCAAACATACAAAAACACCATTGACTATAACTATAACGCCACAAATGGCTTTTGACAGGGTAATTGTGGATACGATCGGTCCACTACCTAAATCTGAACAAGGAAACGAATATGCAGTAACCCTAATCTGCGATTTAACTAAATACCAATCCAAAACAAAAGTGCAAAAACAGTAGCAAAAGCTATATTCGAAGATTTTATTCTAACCTACGGTCCAATGAAGACGTTCATAACGGACATGGGAACAGAATATAAAAATTCGATAATTGAAGAGTTATGTAAAAATTTAAATATCAAAAACATAACTTCTACCGCACACCATCACCAAACTGTAGGAACCGTGGAGCGAAGCCACAGAACATTTAATGAGTTCATCCGCTCATACATCTCAGTTGATAAAACAGATTGGGATGTATGGCTCCAGTACTTCGTATATTGTTTCAACACAACACCATCTATGGCACATGACTACTGTCCATATGAGTTAGTTTTTTGTAAAACTCCAAATTTACCTCAACATTTTAATAGCATAGATAAAATAAAACCTCTATATAATGTGGATGACTACGCAAAAGAATCTAAGTTTAGACTAGAACAAGCATTTAAGAGAGCTAGATTAATGCTAGAATCTCATAAAAAGAAACAAAAAATTAGATATGACAAAAATACCTTAGATTTTGATTTAAAAATAGGAGATCAGGTTTTATTGAAAAATGAAACAGGGCATAAGCTAGACTTCAAATATACTGGACCTTATAAGGTTGAAAGTATAGAAGAAAATGATAACATAGTAATTTAAGGATAGATTAAAAATTTTTATTTCATAATCACTTTAATGCTCTTATAAATATATCACGTAAACCCATACATAAATTAAGAAAATTTGGAAATATAATACAAAAAAAAAAAAAAAATACTTAAATATATAATACTTATTGATTCGAAAAAAAAATAATAATAAATTAAATAAATAACACATAAAAAAAAAAAAATAATATATATACAAGGGTGGTCAAAAGTATTTTCACAAAAAAAAAGTTAAATATATTCATAATTTGAACTTACATCTTGTTAACTTTGGCATCAATGGAAAGGTAATTTAAATGCCGTTTGAATGATACAATACATTTCTTAACACATTCAGTACTTTTTGAAAAGGACGAATTTGTGTGAAAATGTCCTTTTTGAACTTTTTGAACGAATTGGTCAATATTATCTAAATTATTGATCAAATTACGTACAAATCTAATAACTGTCAAAGATAGGTATAATTTAAATATATCGATACCGACAATTTTAAATACACCTTTGACGATAGATCAAGACATAGACCTAACAGAAAATGAAGATTCCGATTCGAGCGAAGGAATCGAAATAAAAGAAGAAGATCTACACGATCTAACAATTCCTGCAGTTATAACAGTAACAGAAGCAGAAGAAGAAGAAGATATAGAATCAGATGTAAGCGTGCCAGACACAAAAGAAAACATAATGGCAGATCCAGCAGCCCAAAGGGCATATATAAAAGATATCTCGAATGCCATCCCGGAATTTAACGGGCAAAAAATACATCTTCAAAGATTCATAACAGCCTTGAAGTTGGTTAACTTGACTAAAGGCACATTCGAAGATTTAGCTGTAGAAGTCATTAAATCCAAAATTATTGGATCTACACTATACAAAGTACAGAACGAAACATCAATAAATTCAATAATAAAGAAATTGCAAGACACTATAGTCGGCGAAACATCCGACGTAGTCAAAGCGAAAATGGCGAAAACAAGCCAGAAAGGCAAAACAGCCGAGAAATTTACTTCAGAAATAGACAACTTACGAAAGCTCCTTAAAGCTTCGTACATTGACGAAGGCCTACCAGCCGGACACGCTGACAAATTCAGCACAAAAGAAGCCATTACCACAATGGTTAAAAATTGTGAGCATGGCCGCCTAAAAACAATTTTAGAGGCAGGCAACTTCACAACTATGAATGAAGCCGTCACTAAGTATATACAATGTAGTACTGAAATGACAGGCAATGCAAATTCAATACTGTACACACAAAGAGGAAACAACTATCGCGGTAACAACTTCAGAAATAATTACCGCCGTAAGGGCAATAACCGAGGTAATTATCAGCATAACGGATATTACCATAATAATGGCTATAACCAAAATAACAGTTGTAACCGAAACTATAATAATCAGAGCAACAACAATTATAGAGGTCGTGGTTATTATATAGGACACAACCGTGGTGGAAGCACCAACAATGCAAATACGAACACCAACAGACAAAATAATAATAATGTCCGACAAGTACAAACCACGTCGGAAAACCAATAAAGACCCTTAAGATAAAAAACCCAGTAAAGAATACGGTTCATACTATCAATCTTAATTTCAATCTTTTCGTTTCTCTCAAAAATGAATACACAAATAAATTATATACATTACTAGTTGATACAGATGCTGACATATCCTTAATAAAAGAAACTTCGGACTCGTTTAACAATGTTGATTATACAAATATTACCCAAATATCAGGTGTTGGTGAAGGAACAACCAACTCAAAGGGTTTAGTATCAATAGAACTTCTTTCAAGCAACTATGCTATACCACATACTTTTCATTTAGTAACATCAAATTTTCCTATTCCATGTGATGGAATCATAGGCGTAGATTTTATGAAAAAATACAATTGTCAAATAGATTTAAAACCAGAAAACGATTGGCTCATACTGAGACCAGATAACCTCTATAATCCGATACATATTCCAATAAATCATACACTAGAAAATAATTTGACAATTCTACCAGCAAGATCCGAAGTAGTCCGAAAAATTGCTATAAATTCAGCAACCAGGTATATATTAATACCAAACGAAGAAATCCAAAATGGAGTATTCATTGGAAATTCCATTGGAGATTCTAAAAACACTTTTGTCCGAATTTTGAATACAACTAATAAAACTGCAATCATTCAATTAAATACACTAAAAGTTGAACCATTAGATGATTACGACATAGTTAAATATAATAAAAATGTAAACAAAGAAGAAATTATAGAGAAATTGAACAAAAATTTTCCACCTCAGTTCAAGGAAATTCTTAACGAACTATGCACAAAATACACAGATATATTCGGAAAAGAATCCGAATCAATATCAACTAATAATTTCTACAAACAAAAAATAAGAATGAAAGATGATGAACCTGTATACATAAAGAATTATAGAATTCCACACAGTCAAAAATACGAAGTAGAAAAACAAGTAGACAAATTAATTAAAGACAAAATAGTAGAACCTTCAGTTTCTGAATACAGCAGTCCATTACTAATCGTCCCGAAAAAATCATTACCAAATTGTGACACTAAAAGATGGCGTTTAGTAATTGATTACCGCCAAATTAACAAAAAAATGTTATCAGATAAATTTCCACTACCAAGAATAGACGATATTCTTGACCAATTAGGTAGAGCTAAATACTTTTCATGTTTAGATCTAATGTCAGGATTTCATCAAAAAGAACTCGAAGAAACGTCTAGAAATATAACATCCTTCTCCACGAGCAATGGCTCCTATCGCTTCACGCGATTACCTTATGGGTTAAAAATAGCGCCAAATTCTTTCCAAAGAATGATGACAATTGCATTTTCAGGTATCGAACCTTCACAGGCATTCTTGTATATGGATGACCTAATTGTCATCGGTTGTTCAGAAAAACATATGATTAAAAATCTTATAAACGTTTTTGACTTATGTAGGAAGCACAACCTTAAATTGCACCCAGAAAAGTGCACATTTTTCAGACACGAAGTGACCTTCCTTGGACACATGTGTACTGACAAAGGTATTTTGCCAGATAATAAAAAATACGATGTAATAAAAAAATACCCAGTCCCAACGGACGCAGACAGCGCTAGAAGATTCGTTGCATTTTGCAATTACTACAGACGTTTTATTAAAATTTTTTCCGATTACTCACGACACATAACTAGATTATGTAAAAAGAATGTTAAATTCGAATGGACAGATGAATGTCAAAACGCATTCGAATACCTTAAAATTCAATTGATGAAACCTACACTTCTACAATACCCAGATCTTAATAAAGAATTTTGTATAACAACAGATGCAAGCAAACAAGCGTGTGGAGCTGTTCTTACTCAAGATTACAATAACATACAGTTACCAGTAGTCTATGCATCAAGATCATTTACTAAAGGAGAAAGCAACAAAAATACAACTGAACAGGAATTAGCAGCTATCCACTGGGCGATAATTCATTTTGGACCATACATTTATGGAAGACATTTCACAGTCAAGACAGACCATAGGCCATTAACCTACTTATTTTCGATGACAAACCCGAGCTCAAAACTGACGCGAATGAGACTAGACTTAGAAGAGTATGATTTTACTGTGGAATATCTTAAGGGAAAAGACAATCATATAGCCGACGCGCTTTCAAGAATAACCATAACGGATTTAAAGAATATTCAAACGAATAATAAAATTCTGACAGTCACTACCAGAAACCAAAGTAAACAGAAAAATTCTTGCGCAGGAAAAGAAAAAGAAAAAATAGCAAAATGGCAATAAAACATTACAATCTCTAAGAGTAGCGCTACTCCAGCCGGTGACCCTATTATCAAATAATGATAAAGAGAAAGAAGCATTACTGTTTACATTCCATGACGATCCAATTCAAGGAGGTCATACAGGCATAGCTAGAACATTAGCAAAGATAAAAAGGCATTATTATTGGAAAAATATGACCCGATTTATAACAAATTATATAAGAAAATGCCCAAAATGCCAAAAATCCAAAACAACCAAACATACAAAAACACCATTGACTATAACTAAAACGCCACAAATGGCTTTTGACAGGGTAATTGTGGATACGATCGGTCCACTACCTAAATCTGAACAAGGAAACGAATATGCAGTAACCCTAATCTGCGATTTAACTAAATACCTTGTGGCAATACCAATCCAAAACAAAAGTGCAAAAACAGTAGCAAAAGCTATATTCGAAGATTTTATTCTAACCTACGGTCCAATGAAGACGTTCATAACGGACATGGGAACAGAATATAAAAATTCGATAATTGAAGAGTTATGTAAAAATTTAAATATCAAAAACATAACTTCTACCGCACACCATCACCAAACTGTAGGAACCGTGGAGCGAAGCCACAGAACATTTAATGAGTTCATCCGCTCATACATCTCAGTTGATAAAACAGATTGGGATGTATGGCTCCAGTACTTCGTATATTGTTTCAACACAACACCATCTATGGCACATGACTACTGTCCATATGAGTTAGTTTTTTGTAAAACTTCAAATTTACCTCAACATTTTAATAGCATAGATAAAATAAAACCTCTATATAATGTGGATGACTACGCAAAAGAATCTAAGTTTAGACTAGAACAAGCATTTAAGAGAGCTAGATTAATGCTAGAATCTCATTAGAAGAAACAAAAAATTAGATATGACAAAAATACCTTAGATTTTGATTTAAAAATAGGAGATCAGGTTTTATTGAAAAATGAAACAGGGCATAAGCTAGACTTCAAATATACTGGACCTTATAAGGTTGAAAGTATAGAAGAAAATGATAACATAGTAATTTCAAATAACAAAAATAAAAAACAAACAGTACATAAGGATAGATTAAAAATTTTTATTTCATAATCACTTTAATTCTCTTATAAATATATCACGTAAACCCATACATAAATTAAGAAAATTTGGAAATATAATACAAAAAAAAAAAAAAAATACTTAAATATATAATACTTATTGATTCGAAAAAAAAAATAATAATAAATTAAATAAATAACACATATAAAAAAAACAAGGAAGAACGCTATAGTCGAGTACCTCGACTATTAGATACCCGTTACTCAGCTAAAGGGACCAAAGGAAAATGGAGATATGCAAGCAGCAAATGCGCCACCTACCGGCGGTAGACAGATTTAAGCGTTGTGGGCGTTAGAGTAGGCGTGGCAAAGTTTTTTTTTGGATCAGTCGATGGGTATTGACGAGACCAATACATTTCAGTTAAAATTTTTTATCTAGCATGAAAATTGTGGGCGCCACAGTCTTGGGCGGTTTGTGGGCGTTAGAGTGGGCGTGGCATATCCGCGTAACAAACATGCGATGCGCTCAAGCCTACGGAATCTAAATCTGAAATCCCATTTCTCTATCGTTGATATTTTCCGAGATATCCGCGTTCATACTTACGTTTTTTTGAAGTTTGTGGGCGTTAAAGTGGGCGTGGCAAACTTTTTTTTGGTTCAATCGATAGTATTAATGAGAACAATACATTTTATGCTCGCATCAAAACTGTAGGTGCCACTGTTTTGGGCGGTTTGCGATGCGTAAGAAGCTCAGGAATCTGCACGCCAAATCTCAATAGCCTAGCTCTCATAGTTTCCGAGATCTCAGCGTTCATCCGGACGGACAGACAGACGGACAGACGGACAGACGGACATGGCTAGATCGACTCGGCTAGTGATCCTGATCAAGAATAGATATACTGTATGGGGTCGGAAACGATTCCTTCTGCCTGTTACATACTTTCCGACGAATCTAGTATACCCTTTTACTCTACGAGTAACGGGTATAAAAATATAGTTTTTAGTGAATCTATTTGGCACATTAAAATTCAGGCGACCCAGTAACTCGGGACTCTCCACATCACCATGAATAAGATTTCTAGTAAACGTAATAACAAGCATAGTTCTACGGTTAGGTAATGATGGTACGTTAATTATAAGTAGTCTGCTAGAGTAGGATGGTAGTATTAGGCTTGTTTCCCAGTTAAGTCTCCGTAAGGCAAATATTAAGAAGTTTTTATGCGCAGACTCAATTCGGTCTATATGCACCCCATATTGGGGACTCCAAACAGGAGCGCAGTACTCAAGAATTGGACGGACTAATGAAATAAACAAGGTCTTTGTGACATAGGGATCATTGAATTCCTTCGACCACCTTTTGATAAATGCTAGAACGCCCCTTGCTTTATTTACCATAGTAGTAATGTGATCAGAAAATTTAAGTTTGGGATCCATGTAGACTTCAGGTCGTCAGCATGCGTTATCCTATCTAACACACAACCACTCAAAGTATAAGTTGAATAGTGACGGCTGACACGAAAAAAGGTCATTAGATAACACTTAAAACCATTTAAATTTAATTCATTATCCATGTACCATGTTTGAAATGCATTGAGATCAGGTTGTAAAGCAAAACTTTGTGCGGGGTCATTATATTGCAGGCACAACTTAACGTCATCTGCGTACATAAGTACACGTGACTTCGTCAAGACTAATGGAAGGTCATTTAAACAGTAAACTACATTAGTCTGACGATTTTTTCTAAAACCACTTATCACAAATGAAGTAAACTCCAAAAGGTTGGTTGTCGTTGACCTACGATTTATAAATCCGTGTTGACAAGAGGAAATAAGGGACCTACAACTGTGTTGTAAATGGAGCGAAATAATGTTCTCAAAAAGCTTCGGTATAGCTGATAGCTTTGAAATACCTCTGTAATTACATGCGTTCAATTTACTCCCTTTTTTATGAAGCGGGATAACAAACAACTCCTTCCATCTGTGTGGGAAATCGGACGTTTCTAAAGACAAATTAAAAAGTTTGTGCAATGGTCTATACAAAGTCTCAGCGCAATACTTAAGCACACATCCAGGGACTCCGTCAGGACCCGGAGAGTAGACTGGCTTGACCCTTTGCAAATCTAAAAGAAGTGAGCTTTCACTTATAACAGGACAAAAAATAAAGTTCGTTTTAGGCATGTCATATGGGTAAGACTGATCTGGAGGACTTGATGTTAAATAGGTGGTTTGAAAAAAACTTTGAAAAAAAATCGGCTATGGCCTGATCAGTGTTTGCGGACGAATTTTCAAATTTAAGTGATGTTGGGTAACTTGAAGATTTACGCTTTGTGTTAACAAAATTATGAAACTGTTTTGGGTCCAGTTTAAACTGGGTCTTGCAACGAGCTAAATAGTTTTTATAGCACTGGCCGTTAAGCACGGTTAAAGCAGACCGAGCACTTAAGTATCGGGAAAAGGCAGCGTGTGAACCGGAAGCTCTAAACTTTTTGTAGAGTTTAGACTTTGGATTTTTAAGTCGTGCCAGCTCTTTGTTAAACCACGGAGGTCGGTTTGAAATTTTAGGATAATACGTAGGAACGCAAGTATCAAAAACTGCGTTTAATACACTATTAAATATATAAACAGCTTCAGTTATATTAGTACATAAGTACAGATTAGACCAATCCGAGCAAGCTAAAAGAGTATTAATGAGTGAAAACATACAAAAACAACATTGACTATAACTGAAACGCCACAATTGGCTTTTGACAGGGTAATTGTGGGTACGATCGGTCCACTACCTAAGTCCGAAAAAGGAAATGAATATGCAGTAACCCTAATGTGCGATTTATCTAAATGCCTTTATGCAATACCAATTAAAAACAAAAGCGCAAAAACAGTAGCAAAAGCTATAAAAAATTTTATTCTGACTTACGGTCCAATGAAGACGTTCATAACGGACATGGGAACAGAATATAAAAATTCGATAATTGAAGATTTATGTAGAAATTTAAATATCAAAAACATAACTTCTACCGCACACCATCACCAAACTGTAGGATCCGTGGAGCGAAGCCACCGAACATTTAATGAGTTCATCCGCTTATACATCTCAGTTGATAAAACAGATTCGGATGTATGGCTCCAATACTTCGTATATTGTTTCAAAACAACACCCTCTATGGCACATGACTATTGTCCATATGAGTTAGTTTTTGGTAAAACTTCAAATTTACCTAAACATTTTAATAGCATAGATAAAATAAAACCGCTATATAATGTAGATGACTACGCTAAAGAATCTAAGTTTAGCCTAGAAAAAGCATTTAAGAGAGCTAAATTAATGTTAGAATCGCATAAAAAAAAACAAAAAACAAGGAAGAACGCTATAGTCGAGTACCTCGACTATTAGATACCCGTTACTCAGCTAAAGGGACCAAAGGAAAATGGAGATATGCAAGCAGCAAATGCGCCACCTACCGGCGGTAGACAGATTTAAGCGTTGTGGGCGTTAGAGTAGGCGTGGCAAAGTTTTTTTTTGGATCAGTCGATGGGTATTGACGAGACCAATACATTTCAGTTAAAATTTTTTATCTAGCATGAAAATTGTGGGCGCCACAGTCTTGGGCGGTTTGTGGGCGTTAGAGTGGGCGTGGCATATCCGCGTAACAAACATGCGATGCGCTCAAGCCTACGGAATCTAAATCTGAAATCCCATTTCTCTATCGTTGATATTTTCCGAGATATCCGCGTTCATACTTACGTTTTTTTGAAGTTTGTGGGCGTTAAAGTGGGCGTGGCAAACTATTTTTTTGTTCAATCGATAGTATTAATGAGAACAATACATTTTATGCTCGCATCAAAACTGTAGGTGCCACTGTTTTGGGCGGTTTGCGATGCGTAAGAAGCTCAGGAATCTGCACGCCAAATCTCAATAGCCTAGCTCTCATAGTTTCCGAGATCTCAGCGTTCATCCGGACGGACAGACAGACGGACAGACGGACATGGCTAGATCGACTCGGCTAGTGATCCTGATCAAGAATAGATATACTGTATGGGGTCGGAAACGATTCCTTCTGCCTGTTACATACTTTCCGACGAATCTAGTATACCCTTTTACTCTACGAGTAACGGGTATAAAAATAATATATATACAAGGGTGGTCAAAAGTATTTTCACAAAAAAAAAGTTAAATATATTCATAATTTGAACTTACATCTTGTTAACTTTGGCATCAATGGAAAGGTAATTTAAATGCCGTTTGAATGATACAATACATTTCTTAACACATTCAGTACTTTTTGAAAAGGACGAATTTGTGTGAAAATGTCCTTTTTGAACTTTTTGAACGAATTGGTCAATATTATCTAAATTATTGATCAAATTACGTACAAATCTAATAACTGTCAAAGATAGGTATAATTTAAATATATCGATACCGACAATTTTAAATACACCTTTGACGATAGATCAAGACATAGACCTAACAGAAAATGAAGATTCCGATTCGAGCGAAGGAATCGAAATAAAAGAAGAAGATCTACACGATCTAACAATTCCTGCAGTTATAACAGTAACAGAAGCAGAAGAAGAAGAAGATATAGAATCAGATGTAAGCGTGCCAGACACAAAAGAAAACATAATGGCAGATCCAGCAGCCCAAAGGGCATATATAAAAGATATCTCGAATGCCATCCCGGAATTTAACGGGCAAAAAATACATCTTCAAAGATTCATAACAGCCTTGAAGTTGGTTAACTTGACTAAAGGCACATTCGAAGATTTAGCTGTAGAAGTCATTAAATCCAAAATTATTGGATCTACACTATACAAAGTACAGAACGAAACATCAATAAATTCAATAATAAAGAAATTGCAAGACACTATAGTCGGCGAAACATCCGACGTAGTCAAAGCGAAAATGGCGAAAACAAGCCAGAAAGGCAAAACAGCCGAGAAATTTACTTCAGAAATAGACAACTTACGAAAGCTCCTTAAAGCTTCGTACATTGACGAAGGCCTACCAGCCGGACACGCTGACAAATTCAGCACAAAAGAAGCCATTACCACAATGGTTAAAAATAGTGAGCATGGCCGCCTAAAAACAATTTTAGAGGCAGGCAACTTCACAACTATGAATGAAGCCGTCACTAAGTATATACAATGTAGTACTGAAATGACAGGCAATGCAAATTCAATACTCTACACACAAAGAGGAAACAACTATCGCGTTAACAACTTCAGAAATAATTACCGCCGTAAGGGCAATAACCGAGGTAATTATCAGCATAACGGATATTACCATAATAATGGCTATAACCAAAATAACAGTTGTAACCGAAACTATAATAATCAGAGCAACAACAATTATAGAGGTCGTGGTTATTATAGAGGACACAACCGTGGTGGAAGCACCAACAATGCAAATACGAACACCAACAGACAAAATAATAATAATGTCCGACAAGTACAAACCACGTCGGAAAACCAATAAAGACCCTTAAGATAAAAAACCCAGTAAAGAATACGGTTCATACTATCAATCTTAATTTCAATCTTTTCGTTTCTCTCAAAAATGAATACACAAATAAATTATATACATTACTAGTTGATACAGATGCAGACATATCCTTAATAAAAGAAACTTCGGACTCGTTTAACAATGTTGATAATACAAATATTACCCAAATATCAGGTGTTGGTGAAGGAACAACCAACTCAAAGGGTTTAGTATCAATAGAACTTCTTTCAAGCAACTATGCTATACCATATACTTTTCATTTAGTAACATCAAATTTTCCTATTCCATGTGATGGAATCATAGGCGTAGATTTTATGAAAAAATACAATTGTCAAATAGATTTAAAACCAGAAAACGATTGGCTCATACTGAGACCAGATAACCTCTATAATCCGATACATATTCCAATAAATCATACACTAGAAAATAATTTGACAATTCTACCAGCAAGATCCGAAGTAGTCCGAAAAATTGCTATAAATTCAGCAACCAGGTATATATTAATACCAAACCAAGAAATCCAAAATGGAGTATTCATTGGAAATTCCATTGGAGATTCTAAAAACACTTTTGTCCGAATTTTGAATACAACTAATAAAACTGCAATCATTCAATTAAATACACTAAAAGTTGAACCATTAGATGATTACGACATAGTTAAATATAATAAAAATGTAAACAAAGAAGAAATTATAGAGAAATTGAACAAAAATTTTCCACCTCAGTTCAAGGAAATTCTTAACGAACTATGCACAAAATACACAGATATATTCGGAAAAGAATCCGAATCAATATCAACTAATAATTTCTACAAACAAAAAATAAGAATGAAAGATGATGAACCTGTATACATAAAGAATTATAGAATTCAACACAGTCAAAAATACGAAGTAGAAAAACAAGTAGACAAATTAATTAAAGACAAAATAGTAGAACCTTAAGTTTCTGAATACAACAGTCCATTACTAATCGTCCCGAAAAAATCATTACCAAATTGTGACACTAAAAGATGGCGTTTAGTAATTGATTACCGCCAAATTAACAAGAAAATGTTATCAGATAAATTTCCACTACCAAGAATAGACGATATTCTTGACCAATTAGGTAGAGCTAAATACTTTTCATGTTTAGATCTAATGTCAGGATTTCATCAAATAGAACTCGAAGAAACGTCTAGAAATATAACATCCTTCTCCACGAGCAATGGCTCCTATCGCTTCACGCGATTACCTTATGGTTTAAAAATAGCGCCAAATTCTTTCCAAAGAATGATGACAATTGCATTTTCAGGTATCGAACCTTCACAGGCATTCTTGTATATGGATGACCTAATTGTCATCGGTTGTTCAGAAAAACATATGATTAAAAATCTTATAAACGTTTTTGACTTATGTAGGAAGCACAACCTTAAATTGCACCCAGAAAAGTGCACATTTTTCAGACACGAAGTGACCTTCCTTGGACACATGTGTACTGACAAAGGTATTTTGCCAGATAATAAAAAATACGATGTAATAAAAAAATACCCAGTCCCAACGGACGCAGACAGCGCTAGAAGATTCGTTGCATTTTGCAATTACTACAGACGTTTTATTAAAAATTTTTCCGATTACTCACGACACATAACTAGATTATGTAAAAAGAATGTTAAATTCGAATGGACAGATGAATGTCAAAACGCATTCGAATACCTTAAAATTCAATTGATGAAACCTACACTTCTACAATACCCAGATCTTAATAAAGAATTTTGTATAACAACAGATGCAAGCAAACAAGCGTGTGGAGCTGTTCTTACTCAAGATTACAATAACATACAGTACCAGTAGCCTATGCATCAAGATCATTTACTAAAGGAGAAAGCAACAAAAATACAACTGAACAGGAATTAGCAGCTATCCACTGGGCGATAAATCATTTAGGACCATATATTTATGGAAGACATTCCACAGTCAAGACAGACCATAGGCCATTAACTTACTTATTTTCAATGACAAACCCGAGCTCAAAAGTAACGCGAATGAGATTAGACTTAGAAGTATATGATTTTACTGTGGAATATCTTAAGGGAAAAGACAATCATATAGCCGACGCGCTTTCAAGAATAACTATAACGGATTTAAAAAATATTCAAACTAATAATAAAATTCTGACAGTCACTACCAGAAACCAAAGTAAACAGAAAAATTCCTGCGCAGGAAAAGAAAAAGAAAAAATAGATTTGCCTAGGCAAACTCTAAATAAAGCTTCTCAACCCAACGTATACGAAGTCATTGTAAATGACGAGGTACGAAAAGTAGTGACCTTGCGAGTAACAGATTCACTATGTTTACTAAAGCATGGAAAAAAAGTTATAGCAAGAATTGATGTTAGCGATATATACACCAATGGAATTCTCGACTTAGGTCAGTTCTTTTAAAGGCTTGAAAAATAAGCCGGTATACTTAATATCAGCAAACTCAAATAGGCACCGAGCGAAAAGATCTTTGACACTATATCAATAGAATCTTGTAAAATAATGGGCAGTAAAATATTACAATCTCTAAAAGAAGCGCTACTCAAGCCGGTGACCCTATTATCAAATAATGAAAAAGGGAAAGAAGCATTACTGTTTACATTCCATGACGATCCAATACAAGGAGGTCATACAGGCATTGCTAGAACATTAGCAAAGATAAGAAGGCATTATTATTGGAAAAATATGACCTGATTTATAACAAATTATATAAGAAAAAGCCCAAAATCATACAGGCATTGCTAGAACATTAGCAAAGATAAGAATGCATTATTATTGGAAAAATATGACCTGATTTATAACAAATTATACAAGAAAATGCCAAAAATCCAAAACAACCAAACATACAAAAACAACATTGACTATAACTGAAACGCCACAAATGGCTTTTGACAGGGTAATTGTGGGTACGATCGGTCCACTACCTAAGTCCGAAAAAGGAAATGAATATGCAGTAACCCTAATGTGCGATTTATCTAAATGCCTTTATGCAATACCAATTAAAAACAAAAGCGCAAAAACAGTAGCAAAAGCTATAAAAAATTTTATTCTGACTTACGGTCCAATGAAGACGTTCATAACGGACATGGGAACAGAATATAAAAATTCGATAATTGAAGATTTATGTAGAAATTTAAATATTAAAAACATAACTTCTACCGCACACCATCACCAAACTGTAGGATCCGTGGAGCGAAGCCACCGAACATTTAATGAGTTCATCCGCTTATACATCTCAGTTGATAAAACAGATTCGGATGTATGGCTCCAATACTTCGTATATTGTTTCAAAACAACACCCTCTATGGCACATGACTATTGTCCATATGAGTTAGTTTTTGGTAAAACTTCAAATTTACCTAAACATTTTAATAGCATAGATAAAATAAAACCGCTATATAATGTAGATGACTACGCTAAAGAATCTAAGTTTAGCCTAGAAAAAGCATTTAAGAGAGCTATATTAATGTTAGAATCGCATAAAAAAAAACAAAAAACAAGGAAGAACGCTATAGTCGAGTACCTCGACTATTAGATACCCGTTACTCAGCTAAAGGGACCAAAGGAAAATGGAGATATGCAAGCAGCAAATGCGCCACCTACCGGCGGTAGACAGATTTAAGCGTTGTGGGCGTTAGAGTAGGCGTGGCAAAGTTTTTTTTTGGATCAGTCGATGGGTATTGACGAGACCAATACATTTCAGTTAAAATTTTTTACCTAGCATGAAAATTGTGGGCGCCACAGTCTTGGGCGGTTTGTGGGCGTTAGAGTGGGCGTGGCATATCCGCGTAACAAACATGCGATGCGCTCAAGCCTACGGAATCTAAATCTGAAATCCCATTTCTCTATCGTTGATATTTTCCGAGATATCCGCGTTCATACTTACGTTTTTTTGAAGTTTGTGGGCGTTAAAGTGGGCGTGGCAAACTTTTTTTTGGTTCAATCGATAGTATTAATGAGAACAATACATTTTATGCTCGCATCAAAACTGTAGGTGCCACTGTTTTGGGCGGTTTGCGATGCGTAAGAAGCTCAGGAATCTGCACGCCAAATCTCAATAGCCTAGCTCTCATAGTTTCCGAGATCTCAGCGTTCATCCGGACGGACAGACAGACGGACAGACGGACAGACGGACATGGCTAGATCGACTCGGCTAGTGATCCTGATCAAGAATAGATATACTGTATGGGGTCGGAAACGATTCCTTCTGCCTGTTACATACTTTCCGACGAATCTAGTATACCCTTTTACTCTACGAGTAACGGGTATAAAAATATAGTTTTTAGTGAATCTATTTGGCACATTAAAATGCAGGCGACCCAGTAACTCGGGACTCTCCACATCACCATGAATAAGATTTCTAGTAAACGTAATAACAAGCATAGTTCTACGGTTAGGTAATGATGGTACGTTAATTATAAGTAGTCTGCTAGAGTAGGATGGTAGTATTAGGCTTGTTTCCCAGTTAAGTCTCCGTAAGGCAAATATTAAGAAGTTTTTATGCGCAGACTCAATTCGGTCTATATGCACCCCATATTGGGGACTCCAAACAGGAGCGCAGTACTCAAGAATTGGACGGACTAATGAAATAAACAAGGTCTTTGTGACATAGGGATCATTGAATTCCTTCGACCACCTTTTGATAAATGCTAGAACGCCCCTTGCTTTATTTACCATAGTAGTAATGTGATCAGAAAATTTAAGTTTGGGATCCATGTAGACTTCAGGTCGTCAGCATGCGTTATCCTATCTAACACACAACCACTCAAAGTATAAGTTGAATAGTGACGGCTGACACGAAAAAAGGTCATTAGATAACACTTAAAACCATTTAAATTTAATTCATTATCCATGTACCATGTTTGAAATGCATTGAGATCAGGTTGTAAAGCAAAACTTTGTGCGTGGTCATTATATTGCAGGCACAACTTAACGTCATCTGCGTACATAAGTACACGTGACTTCGTCAAGACTAATGGAAGGTCATTTAAACAGTAAACTACATTAGTCTGACGATTTTTTCTAAAACCACTTATCACAAATGAAGTAAACTCCAAAAGGTTGGTTGTCGTTGACCTACGATTTATAAATCCGTGTTGACAAGAGGAAATAAGGGACCTACAACTGTGTTGTAAATGGAGCGAAATAATGTTCTCAAAAAGCTTCGGTATAGCTGATAGCTTTGAAATACCTCTGTAATTACATGCGTTCAATTTACTCCCTTTTTTATGAAGCGGGATAACAAACAACTCCTTCCATCTGTGTGGGAAATCGGACGTTTCTAAAGACAAATTAAAAAGTTTGTGCAATGGTCTATACAAAGTCTCAGCGCAATACTTAAGCACACATCCAGGGACTCCGTCAGGACCCGGAGAGTAGACTGGCTTGACCCTTTGCAAATCTAAAAGAAGTGAGCTTTCACTTATAACAGGACAAAAAATAAAGTTCGTTTTAGGCATGTCATATGGGTAAGACTGATCTGGAGGACTTGATGTTAAATAGGTGGTTTGAAAAAAACTTTGAAAAAAAATCGGCTATGGCCTGATCAGTGTTTGCGGACGAATTTTCAAATTTAAGTGATGTTGGGTAACTTGAAGATTTACGCTTTGTGTTAACAAAATTATGAAACTGTTTTGGGTCCAGTTTAAACTGGGTCTTGCAACGAGCTAAATAGTTTTTATAGCACTGGCCGTTAAGCACGGTTAAAGCAGACCGAGCACTTAAGTATCGGGAAAAGGCAGCGTGTGAACCGGAAGCTCTAAACTTTTTGTAGAGTTTAGACTTTGGATTTTTAAGTCGTGCCAGCTCTTTGTTAAACCACGGAGGTCGGTTTGAAATTTTAGGATAATACGTAGGAACGCAAGTATCAAAAACTGCGTTTAATACACTATTAAATATATAAACAGCTTCAGTTATATTAGTACATAAGTACAGATTAGACCAATCCGAGCAAGCTAAAAGAGTATTAATGAGTGAAAACATACAAAAACAACATTGACTATAACCACTACCTAAGTCCGAAAAAGGAAATGAATATGCAGTAACCCTAATGTGCGATTTATCTAAATGCCTTTATGCAATACCAATTAAAAACAAAAGCGCAAAAACAGTAGCAAAAGCTATAAAAAATTTTATTCTGACTTACGGTCCAATGAAGACGTTCATAACGGACATGGGAACAGAATATAAAAATTCGATAATTGAAGATTTATGTAGAAATTTAAATATCAAAAACATAACTTCTACCGCACACCATCACCAAACTGTAGGATCCGTGGAGCGAAGCCACCGAACATTTAATGAGTTCATCCGCTTATACATCTCAGTTGATAAAACAGATTCGGATGTATGGCTCCAATACTTCGTATATTGTTTCAAAACAACACCCTCTATGGCACATGACTATTGTCCATATGAGTTAGTTTTTGGTAAAACTTCAAATTTACCTAAACATTTTAATAGCATAGATAAAATAAAACCGCTATATAATGTAGATGACTACGCTAAAGAATCTAAGTTTAGCCTAGAAAAAGCATTTAAGAGAGCTAAATTAATGTTAGAATCGCATAAAAAAAAACAAAAAACAAGGAAGAACGCTATAGTCGAGTACCTCGACTATTAGATACCCGTTACTCAGCTAAAGGGACCAAAGGAAAATGGAGATATGCAAGCAGCAAATGCGCCACCTACCGGCGGTAGACAGATTTAAGCGTTGTGGGCGTTAGAGTAGGCGTGGCAAAGTTTTTTTTTGGATCAGTCGATGGGTATTGACGAGACCAATACATTTCAGTTAAAATTTTTTATCTAGCATGAAAATTGTGGGCGCCACAGTCTTGGGCGGTTTGTGGGCGTTAGAGTGGGCGTGGCATATCCGCGTAACAAACATGCGATGCGCTCAAGCCTACGGAATCTAAATCTGAAATCCCATTTCTCTATCGTTGATATTTTCCGAGATATCCGCGTTCATACTTACGTTTTTTTGAAGTTTGTGGGCGTTAAAGTGGGCGTGGCAAACTATTTTTTGGTTCAATCGATAGTATTAATGAGAACAATACATTTTATGCTCGCATCAAAACTGTAGGTGCCACTGTTTTGGGCGGTTTGCGATGCGTAAGAAGCTCAGGAATCTGCACGCCAAATCTCAATAGCCTAGCTCTCATAGTTTCCGAGATCTCAGCGTTCATCCGGACGGACAGACAGACGGACAGACGGACAGACGGACATGGCTAGATCGACTCGGCTAGTGATCCTGATCAAGAATAGATATACTGTATGGGGTCGGAAACGATTCCTTCTGCCTGTTACATACTTTCCGACGAATCTAGTATACCCTTTTACTCTACGAGTAACGGGTATAAAAATATAGTTTTTAGTGAATCTATTTGGCACATTAAAATGCAGGCGACCCAGTAACTCGGGACTCTCCACATCACCATGAATAAGATTTCTAGTAAACGTAATAACAAGCATAGTTCTACGGTTAGGTAATGATGGTACGTTAATTATAAGTAGTCTGCTAGAGTAGGATGGTAGTATTAGGCTTGTTTCCCAGTTAAGTCTCCGTAAGGCAAATATTAAGAAGTTTTTATGCGCAGACTCAATTCGGTCTATATGCACCCCATATTGGGGACTCCAAACAGGAGCGCAGTACTCAAGAATTGGACGGACTAATGAAATAAACAAGGTCTTTGTGACATAGGGATCATTGAATTCCTTCGACCACCTTTTGATAAATGCTAGAACGCCCCTTGCTTTATTTACCATAGTAGTAATGTGATCAGAAAATTTAAGTTTGGGATCCATGTAGACTTCAGGTCGTCAGCATGCGTTATCCTATCTAACACACAACCACTCAAAGTATAAGTTGAATAGTGACGGCTGACACGAAAAAAGGTCATTAGATAACACTTAAAACCATTTAAATTTAATTCATTATCCATGTACCATGTTTGAAATGCATTGAGATCAGGTTGTAAAGCAAAACTTTGTGCGGGGTCATTATATTGCAGGCACAACTTAACGTCATCTGCGTACATAAGTACACGTGACTTCGTCAAGACTTATGGAAGGTCATTTAAACAGTAAACTACATTAGTCTGACGATTTTTTCTAAAACCACTTATCACAAATGAAGTAAACTTCAAAAGGTTGGTTGTCGTTGACCTACGATTTATAAATCCGTGTTGACAAGAGGAAATAAGGGACCTACAACTGTGTTGTAAATGGAGCGAAATAATGTTCTCAAAAAGCTTCGGTATAGCTGATAGCTTTGAAATACCTCTGTAATTACATGCGTTCAATTTACTCCCTTTTTTATGAAGCGGGATAACAAACAACTCCTTCCATCTGTGTGGGAAATCGGACGTTTCTAAAGACAAATTAAAAAGTTTGTGCAATGGTCTATACAAAGTCTCAGCGCAATACTTAAGCACACATCCAGGGACTCCGTCAGGACCCGGAGAGTAGACTGGCTTGACCCTTTGCAAATCTAAAAGAAGTGAGCTTTCACTTATAACAGGACAAAAAATAAAGTTCGTTTTAGGCATGTCATATGGGTAAGACTGATCTGGAGGACTTGATGTTAAATAGGTGGTTTGAAAAAAACTTTGAAAAAAAATCGGCTATGGCCTGATCAGTGTTTGCGGACGAATTTTCAAATTTAAGTGATGTTGGGTAACTTGAAGATTTACGCTTTGTGTTAACAAAATTATGAAACTGTTTTGGGTCCAGTTTAAACTGGGTCTTGCAACGAGCTAAATAGTTTTTATAGCACTGGCCGTTAAGCACGGTTAAAGCAGACCGAGCACTTAAGTATCGGGAAAAGGCAGCGTGTGAACCGGAAGCTCTAAACTTTTTGTAGAGTTTAGACTTTGGATTTTTAAGTCGTGCCAGCTCTTTGTTAAACCACGGAGGTCGGTTTGAAATTTTAGGATAATACGTAGGAACGCAAGTATCAAAAACTGCGTTCAATACACTATTAAATATATAAACAGCTTCAGTTATATTAGTACATAAGTACAGATTAGACCAATCCGAGCAAGCTAAAAGAGTATTAATGAGTGAAAAGTTTGCTCTAGGAAAGCAGGGGATGCGTTTAGCTGACTTTTCAGATAGTTCAAGCACTTTTGTACCCGTGTCAATAGTCAGCTCTAGCGTTGGGTGATATGGGTCTTCAGGTAAAGTAATTGCAGAGGTTCTAGCTATGCAAACACAATCTGGACTGGAAACAAAAAATAGATCGAGTAATCGTCCTAAAAATTGTAAAACGTGATTTACCTGAGACAATGAAATATCAAGCAAGCCGTCAAGAAAATCATGCGGCGTAGAAGGTAACAATATATTTGATGTTTCGACGGTGGACCATGTCGCCTTAGGTATATTAAAGTCACCTAAAACAATTAGCTGATCCCTATCTGATAGTTTATTTGAAATAAACTGGATAGCGGACAGATGATTCGCATATATTGGAAATTCAGATGACGGCGGAATATATGAACATGTTATGTATATAGAAATACCCGGAAAGGATAGTTTTATACACAAAAATTCAATGTCATACATTTCGTCGGACGTTATTACTTCAGACGTTAACTCTGAGTCAACTGCAATTAAAACTCTACCTCCACGTCGGGACGGACGATTAAGCCTGTAAATTGTGTACTTGGAAAAACTTCGGAAGTAAGAGTTTTCGGTTTTAACCAGGTTTCTGTAAACACAATAACATGGGAAGACAAGGAAAAACTATCAGTGTACAATTTGGTTAACTTACTTTGTAAACCTTTTGTATTCTGATAGGTAAGCTGAAGAAAAGAACATAGTTTTTTGAGATAGATGAGAGTGTAGATGTGGATGGCTTTTTAAAAGGATTTCCAACTTCCTTTGATTTCTTTTTTTTAGCTTCGTACTCTTTAACAAAAATGCCTACAGGCCAAAACTTGGCTGAGCACATAGTTGCAAAATGAGCACAGGGAACACCGATCTTAAATGATGATACTTCCCTAGTATATGGAAAGTTAAATCGTTCAACCTTTAGATCATCAATCTGAACTTTGTTACGGATATAGGCCGTAATGTCCAGGGATGAAAGGTCAGGACTCAGCCTAGAAACAAAAATTTGTTTCCGCTGCGGTAAACAGGTAACTGTTTTAGGTACCACGCATGTGACAGATTTTGGTACTACGGCATTTATGGCTGCACTACCAGTTTCAGTCGGTACTCCGGACGTTAAGTCAACATGCGGCGTTGGAATTATTATTATTATTATCGGGCGTCTCATGCGGCAAAATCTCGCGTCCGAAACTTTTTTAGCTTTCGACCTCAGTACCATTTGTGCGGCAGCTGAGATCGACTGCTGTGCTGCCGACCCCGGATCGCCAGAGAGAGTTACACTAGCGGCAATCGGGCTCAGATAGCATACGGCTAGTGAGCTGCGACTCAAGCGCCACAAGCAGATCCGTATTTCTACGGCTGATCCGGATTAATTCCGTAACAGTGCTTTTTGTAAGCCGCCTTTAGAGAATGCCTGGGTTTCATAAGCAATGCATTCGCGTACCAAGCCCGAATAGCCAAGGCATTTTGCATGAAAGATATTCTCGCACGAATGGCCCGGAATGCTCTGTTGACCAGCCGAAATCAACGACTTGCTTTTCTTTAAATTGCAGAAGGCAATTAGAAAAAAACAATAACAACAAACACTGCACAGAGACTAGACGTGCAAACTAATTCTGTTAATTTAAACACAAAACAATCACTATGCACTCGCGAAGCGAACGGATGTTGTTAGAGACATAAAAAGTTATATAAATTTAGGAAAATATGAAATAAACCCCGATGGCTTATGGACAATAAGACAATATAATTTCACTATTTATTTGTGGTTTTCGATTGGTTTATATATAACAAGCAATCAAAAAGAATAACGCAGCTCCGTTAGCGATGCTGTTCAATGCTCAGACTGACTTTTTCCTCTCTCTCCAGCAGTAGCGAAAGCTCCCTTTGCCCAAATTCTCCGCAGGTATTGGGCACCGTGGGGCCAGATCGTGAATCTGAACAACCATTTTTTATCCCAAATAAATTTAAATTGAAGGCCCCTATTATTGTGGTTGATCTTTCATTTCAAAACGAATCAGTGAAAACTGGTAATATTGATGTGAGAATTTCAATAGAATTGAAGACACCAAGTCATGAAAACTTTTTTTAAATGTGAACACGAACTAGTGTTGATGGTAACTAAGAATCTTGGCGATGTGTTTAAACAAGCAGAAATGGGCAAACTTTTAAACTGGAAATGACGAATATAACCTGGAAAATTCCCAATGTAACTCCGAGCGATTTTTCAAAAATTAAGATGTACGATATTATTCAAGGTGGTGTAAACCTAGCAATCGCATTGGTATTCATATGTTAACCCCAAATTGGTGTACGGTTGTCAAACCAGCTGGAATGTGAAATTGTCGGCTAACCGCGAAAGACCAAGATTTTTAATAATTGGATTTGCACTAAAGGGAGAACTTATCACAAATAATTTATCAAACTTGAAAGTTCACTTGAATTCTGAGTCATATCCATATGATAATCTGAATTTTGATTTTAATAAGAATCAATATGCTCACCTATATGAAATGTATACAAGATTTCAATATAGTTACTATAATCATGAATCACAACCATTTTTGACCCCAAATAAATTTAAATTGAAGGTCCCTATTATTGTGGTTGATCTTTCATTTCAAATCGAATCAGTGAAAACTGGTCCTATTGATAAGATAATTTCAATAGAATTGAAGACGCCAAGTCATGAAAATACCCAACCTTGCTGTCTCCTCATACATGACCGTTTAGTTTAATATAATCCAATAAACGGACTAGTACAACGAGTTTTTTTACATTAGAAAAATGTTGAAAGATACTGTTTCGATTGATGTTCAAGGTTTCTTTGATAATAATCATAATTTTATTCTAAAGGAAATTGGAATTGTATTCGAAAATTAGTCAAACTTGAATAAGTTTTTTAATAGAACCACCATATGATTTAACTTTGCTAAATACTAAGTCTCGAAAGACTGCAATTTGGTTAACCAGTACACATCACAAAATTTTTTGGAACGATGGAGAAAACAGTTTTCCACGAACTCGAAAGTATCTAAGGACAATTACTAGCGGAAAACAAGTTATTTGTAAGGGTGTGGAAAAGAAACGATTTCTACAGACGTTTTTTGGGAGTCGTCAGCTCATTAATGTCGAGGAAATGGGCTATCCGTCATTAAAGAGGTTTCAAGGAAACCGGTTTCCCTATTGTTAAACACACATTAAAGCTGGGGTTTGTGCTCGTTACAATGCATACATTATTTTGACATTTTTTAAAAGTAGCTCCAAAACAATAAAATAATTTTATTTTTTAAGATTAATATGTAAGGACCTTCAAGAAAACAAAATTAACAAAATGAAATTTCATGAGGAAATTGACCAATTTATTGAACAATTTAAAGGAGAGATAATTAGTCAACATTTTCAATACCTTCTAAACACAAAATCTATGTTCATGAATCGAGGTGGACATGCTCACAAAACTACGAATTATGGTGAACACTTTACATTTTGTAATCCTGAATTGACGTCGGAAACGTGCGCCTGCCTCTTCTATGCAAATCGGCGAAGCGAAGTCAGAAAATTGCTTTCAATATATAAAAAAACATGTTCGCAATACCAGAATAAATGAATAAATATATTATTATGCTACAAAATAAACTTCTGACTTTTTATTTCGAGATAAAATTACAGGTACGGAGAATGAAAAATATTTCCTTGACTGAGATATGTCGGCTACTTGCGAGTTGTTGCGCGGTCGTGATTTTAACCCCTATTGTGGGATGTAATAGAGCTAGCAGTCAGCCGTGAGGTCGTTGGCGTGAGGCCCATGATCTTGTCAATGAGCGTGCGCCTTTAGGCTTGTGCATGTGTCCCTTTTATTGCGCTTGTCAATGAGCGTGCGCCTTTAGGCTTGTGCATGTGTCCCTTTTATTGCGGTCAGGTAGCTCTTGCTTGAATCCCTTTTTTGATATGTTTATGACCCATTTGTGGAAAAAAGATAATCCTAGACGATTTTTCAGTTAAACGTTCTGGGGCGGAAACAAAAATGTGTGTTTGAAAATATTCCACATCTGAGATTTATTTTATTGGGGTTCTTTTGATTTCTAATTTCGTTTTACAATCATAGAAAACATTATTCCCCAACATGATCGGACATGTTCCTCTAAGATGACCATCTTTAAATACTTTGAGTGTGCGACCTTTCTCACTTGACTATTAATTGGACATAATGAGCAGAAGATACATGATCAATACTGTCACATGGGGATGTGGGGGCGATGGGAACAATTAGTATACTCCTTATGGACATGATCGTGACATTTTTATGACTTCACAGTACGGGCAGTGGGGCCGGGGGCCATTAATATGCTAAGTGTCCCAGAATCCGCGCTTCCATACTACTGAGGATCTCGCGTATTATTCCTAGGTTGGTCATATGCTTTGGCTGAAGACACCGAGCAAGGATCAGTTTGAGAGAATTCAGACAAGAGTTTATCACCAGACCAGTCAAAATAGCGTAACTATTATTCGTTCCTAACTATGAGGGCTTTTCTCTATTAGAAAGGAGTGAAAGTTAGTTTACAGAAGCCTGAGCATGTTTTTGATCCTGGTCCAACCTTAGAAGTGCGGACTTACGAGTACTATCTTGGAATGGTCAAGACTCCTTATATTTCTTAGGTACTTTACCTGAGTAAACCGCTCTTCATTAGCAACACTCTTGCTAATCCACTTGGTGCTATATGCTTATTTTATACAGCTAATGATGGTATAGATTTAAGTGAGCAGTTGTCCTGTTCCATGTTGAAGTCCTTGGGCAACTTCGCTTCTACATTAAGCATTTCTAGATCTTCCTAAGCTAATTCATCAGAAACGTCAGAGAGGCACCTATTAGCATCAAATACAGTTTCCTTGAATTTCCTCGATAAAAACAGCTTCTATTATGACCTCATCGTTATTGACTTGCAGTCAGGAGACTTGTTCTTCAGCAGAGTCGATATGTTTCGTACCATGTGATTCGTTATCCTTCGATTGAGATATCTTATTTTTACAAGCGTCAGCCGTAAATTCAGCTCGAAAATAATAAACATATTTTCCCATTGGAGCTCTGACATCCGACATTGCAACAGTCGTACGGAAACTTAATAATTCAGAAAAGAAACAGTTTGTAGAACAGCCGGTCTGTAATATCGGGGGCAAGGCCGGCAAAAGCTACACAACGCAAAGTCCAAAAAGAACCAAAAAATAATGAAAAAAAAATTAAATTTGTATTAAAATTTTATGTAACTCGGAATCTTCGAAATAAACACAACCGGTTAGCTTGATACTAAAGTCAGTGGCCTTGTTTTGTGGTCATTCATGTGACCTGCTGAGATGGCTGTGTGAATCGGTGCAAGCAAGTCTGGTGTAATCCACGGCAAACACGGCATTAAAACTTGGAGCTGCACTTGCCCGCCTTGTACCCCTTACCAAGGCGATTTAAACACCATAACATTTGTTTTGCAAAGTAGAACCCATCATTGACGCTCAGCGCAGCAAATCAGAGACGTTTACCGATGTTGTGATCCGTTGACTTGCACTTAAGACAGCTGTTCTGGGCCAATAAATGAGTTAAGTAAGTTGCCATGGCGTTTCTCATATGATTTCTCATGGCGCTTTTCTGACAGCCGCTCAAGGTGCATGGCGCGCTGCAGTCCAGGAGTTCGCTGTGTCGGCTAAGCGTCTAGTAAGAGTGGTCCCAAGACGGATTGAAGGCGTGCCGAGCCTCTGAATCCACCTTTAAGAGAACATTGTGAATTACAATTGCATTGAGCATATCAGTTTCTGAGCCGAGTTATAGCAATAACCAGCGCAGTGCAAAAACAGTGTCCAAGAAACCACGCAATGAAGTTGCATCTGCCGGTTAGACTGGGAAGGGCGCACAAGCTGGATATGTGCTCCAAGAATCTGAGTACGTTCTTGTCGTACCGCTCTTTGAGGCGGTGTCACTCAAGGCGGTGTCAGACAAGCCATTTAGTGTATAGTTCAGAAAGCTGGTGTCTTCTATTGTCTACCGTTTTAGCTTGGAGGTGCTGCTGAGAATGGCTGCCTTGGTCGTGATGAAAAACTCATCGAAGATCTCTCTCTCCTTGCTTCTGGGCCTAGTCGCTCAATGTACGATTGAATTTGTAACGCTTGCTCGAAATAAGCGTCTAGGACCTGCGCACGGCAATTCAGTTTTGCAGCACTCATCCGATGATCAGCTTACTCATGTTTCTCAAAGTTCTTCTTGGCCAAATATAAGCTTCTCCTTTCAAGTGAAAGTGTAGCTAAGCTTGCTCATTTTTTTGAATCATAATTACTTTGCAAGTACCGCTTTTTCACTGGTGATGTGTTCTCGTTAGCCTTTGCTAAGTGTGACCGTTTGTACGAGATATGACCCTTATCAAACAAACTGCCGAGGTATGCGAACTGAACTTGAACTTGTACTTGGTTACAGAACCAGTGTCCTGTCACGGTCGTCAAAATGTAAATTCCCTAGCGAATCTAGGGTAAAACCAAACGCGTGCTTTAAGTTTGCTGGTCTGATTTCAAGTCGTTTATTGACCAGGTAGCCCTTATTTTCAAACCGAAAGTAAAGCACTTCGCATTCTACAAATGAGAGATTCATGTTGCGAATAGGTAAGGTTTACAAGAATGTTGATAGAGTACATGGCTAAGGAATAGATCTGAATACAAAAATACTTCATACAATATATATTATTTAATATAAATATAATACAAGGCCCAAACAATCTCATCTTGAAAATAAATATTGCTATGCTTTTTTAAGGAAAGTCCAGCTTATGTCCTTCTTTGAGGGCATCAAAGAACCTTAATCGAGGAAATACTTAAAAGGGTGCACCGTTTTGAAAATTCGTGGCGTCACTGCTAGCCTACTATAGTCCCTATTCAATTTTTACTACGCTTGCCTGAATGAAAACATCATCCTTGATCAATTTGCTCATAGCAATAAAATTATCATTTGGCGCTGAAAATATTCTACAAGCTATAGCCTAGTACTTACATCGACGTAAAACCGCGAGCTAACCTCATGAGTGAACGAGAGGCAAATGCGTCAGGTCTGTTTTTTTGCGAGGTACTCAGATCAGATAAGGAAATACCAGAAAAAATGCCAGAATTCGCGAGTGAATTCCGATTTCGGC
Source organism: Drosophila subpulchrella (assembly GCF_014743375.2). NCBI lineage: Eukaryota > Metazoa > Arthropoda > Insecta > Diptera > Drosophilidae > Drosophila > Drosophila subpulchrella. The sequence continues at coordinate 252,227 of NW_023665726.1, read as the reverse complement.
CGTTAGCCGCCGCGCAAAGAATACAAAATGTTAACTTTCGGGGTGTTCGTCAGAAGCGGTGTTAAAACAAAAAATGGCCGGCAAAACCTACAACGCCTGCAGGAGGTCAGTGCAGATGAAAAATGACCTCTAATCCAAGCCTTATCCAAGTTGCCTTTTGCCTATAGGACTTGACCCACAGGAAGAAATACCGCAACATAGCAAATCCGCAGAGTAGGGAAAATGCTGCTGATACTCCAATCGAGAAGCCTGTTGTGAAGGAGCATGACGAGTGGGACTTCGCTCTCTACATGGACGAGAAAGTAAGTTCTGGACAAAAGAATTTGGTAACGTTGTAATAAATGTATATATAAGTATACTTTTAGCAGAACCACTAGTAACACGATCTCCGACGAGCTCTCCAATGGAGAATAGCAGGACTCCACCTGCACCAGGTACTTGGTTTCGGTACTAGTCATTTCGAGAAAAATTTTTAAGCAAGTGCATTTGCATTGGCACCATTTTAAGGAACTTTCTTGACGCAGGACCAAGGGCCTTCCAAGGGCTCGAAACGAAGCAAATCGAGAAAATAAATATTGCTATGCTTTTCTTAAAGAAATGACCAACCTCAACCTTTTGTCCATTTTATCTAAAGAGGAAGCCATTTGGTGAGCGCATCCACCTCCCAAAATTGTTGTTTAAAATTAATCAAAGAAACCTTTCTAACAAATTCTGCAAAAGTAAAAATAAAAAACATGCACCTTAACGACATATGAAAGCAATGTCGATGTCTGCCAATTGTAAAAACCAATGGAAAAAAGCTGTCAAAATAGCGACACAAAAGCATCGTTGCGCTTTCTAAAAAATCTGAAAAATTGCCAAGAGGAAAAGCACGGAAAATTTAATGCAGAAAAATCTGGTAAGTTCTTAGAGTTTATGGTTTGTCTTCAAACCAAGATAAGTCCTGCTCTTAAGTAAAACATATATATATATATTTTGTACTTTTTTATACTGAGTGATTGTTCAGAATTGAGATCTGTTTTCTTAGTGGGCTTTTTAGCGTGGTTCTTCGAATAGTGTGCCCAGAGAGGTTTTTTGATACCAATCTATTCTGAGGAGTTTTCAGCGATGCCAGATGGCAGATGATACCAATCTATTCTGAGGAGTTTTCAGCGATGCCAGATGGCAGAAAACATGATCGCCACAGTACTCCCCCTAGACTTCATGTTGTAAAACGAACAGGGAGTCTAATTGTACGACGAGGTCTTGAAGATTGGTTAACAGCAGGGGTCGTTGCGGTGTCTTCGATCCTGTTGCTGAAGTCACTGGATGGATTTGGGGGTGGAATGATTGGCTGCGGAGTTTCGATGAAGGCGGGGTTGAGTCGGTCTATAGCCACCTTAATGCATCGAGTGCCGGTGTTTATAGTGAAGTATTTGGATTGCTTTTCTTTCACTTCAAAAGGTCCATCGTAAGGCGCTTGAAGGGATCCACGGACGGTGTCGTTGCGTAGGAAGACGTGAGTTGCCTGTTTCAGCTCTTTAAAAACAAATGGCTTGGAGGAGTCGTGATGTGCCGTCTGGATGGGCCGTATTTCTCGCATGATTTCCTCCAGTTCCTTTGCGAAGTCAGTTTGCGGTTGGAAATTGGACTTTTGATGAAAAAATTCTCCAGGAAGGCGAAGGGTTGTTCCGTACACAAGTTGTGCTGATGTTGTTTGAATGTCTGGCTTGAATGCTGAACGCAACCCGAGCAGGATCAGTGGAAGTTTTTGTGGCCAATTTACACGATTTTTGCGCATAATGGCTGCTTTAAGTGTTCTGTGCCAGCGTTCGATGATTCCGTTTGCTTGTGGGTGATATGCTGTTGTGCGAAGGTGGTCTATTCCTAGCAGTCGTGACAATTCATGGAACAATTGGGACTCAAACTGTCTGCCCTGATCCGTTGTGATGCGGGCTGGAACTCCAAATCTTGAGATCCACGAGCCGATGAGTGCAGAGGCTACCGTGTTGGCGTGCATGTCCTCGATTGCGATGGCTTCTGGCCAACGTGTATAACGGTCAATGATTGTTAAACAATATCTATATTGACCTGATTGTGGTAATGGTCCGATGAGATCTAAATTGATGTGATCGAATCTTTGTGTAGGAAAAAAAAAAAATTCGATTTAGCGTCGCTTGTGAACAGATGTGTTTACTTTTGTGCTCTGAGTTTTTGTCTTTTTCGGTGATTTTTTGCGAGTTTCTTGTGTTCGTTTTTTAACAAAGCTTAGCCTAATAGTTGTGTTAGTGTTTTTGACTTGATCCCCCATTAAACGGGTATGTGGTTATAGATATTTTAACATTTCTATTAGATTTGTTTAATCTCCTAGCTTTGTTAGTGTAATTTTACACTCACTAATCTTGCTAAACTCTTTTATTCCCACTCTCTCTCCCGCTCTATATTACAACTGTAATTTGAACTCTCTTGGAACCTGCCGATTTTCTGGTAGATTTTTGGAGTGCTTTTCTCTTATTCTCTCTCTCTTGCTTGCGTTACATTGTAACTGTTCGTGCGTAAAGTTGTCAGTGTCCCACAAGCAACGCTCAGTCGATAGAAGATTTATTCTCTCGTGCTCTCTTACATTTTAACTAAACGCGATCTCGCGCTCTTATTTTTTTTCGTGTTTTGTGCCTTTGTGGTTTTGGAATTTGATCCCAGTGCCAAATTTACTTAAGGTATTTTTCATATTTTATTTTATTTTTATTTCATCTCCTAAAATGGCTCTTGTCTGCTGTAAGAAAAATTGTACTCTTTCGGCTTCAACTAAAGACCCTTTTATTTTCTGCTGGCTCTGCGAATCGATGATGCACGTTAAATGCGCAGGATTTACTGGCAGAGTCAAAGACTTCATTGATCTGAATTCTGGTCTCATGTGGTCATGTGGATCCTGCAAGGAAATGGTAGTTGAGATGAGCGGCTTTATGAAGCAGACTCGAGACAGCCTTTTGAATCTCTCAGGTGCTTTTAAACAGCTCAATGAGGGGTTCAATTCCGTTTGTGCCCAATTTAATAATAAAAAATTACTAACTGAGTCACCTAAACGCAAAAAAGCCAGCTTAGCGGCAGTTAACACGGTCACGGTATCCTCCCCTAATTCGAATTTGGTAGCTGCAGCAGTTTCTGTCGACACTGGGGTAAGCGAACCAACTGCGCCTAGGGATACAGCTGATTCTGGTGGAGTCACTGTTTCTCGAAGTCTGGTGGTAAAAAAATCTTCAGTGCCGGCTACGGTGCCGACCATACCTATAGGTACAGTAGGAACCGATTCTGGCTCTCAGCTTAGTGTTGTTCAATCTGCTGCTGGGGGACGTAAGAAACTGTCAGTTGTTCCTCATAGGAAGCAATTATTTGTTTCTAGATTCACCCCAGATACTACATCTGAGGATGTTTTGGAATTTATACGTGAAAAATTCCCATCCGAGAATATTTCAGTTGAACAATTTCGATTTTCATACGCTCGTAGTATATCCTCTTTTAAAATATTTGCACCGCCTGATGTGTTTAAGGTACTACTTTCTGAAAGCTTTTGGCTTAATGATGATTTAGTAATAAAAGAATTTGTTCCCAATAAACCGAGAACAAATAACAGACCCTCCACTGCGCCAAAAAACTAAAAAGTTTATTTTTGGCTTATCAAAATGTTAGGGGACTAAATATGAAGCTACCCAAGATTTATGCTGACTCCTCTGCATTTACTGCAGATATTTTGGCTTTTACGGAAACTTGGCTGAAACCAGAGATATCTGACTCTGAAGTTCTGTCAAATAACTTTAATGCCTATAGGACCGATCGCTCCTCACGTAGGGGAGGCGGTGTGCTGATTGCCGTTACCACTAGCCTCACATCTGAAAAAATTTACTTTGATACCCATAACGATATTGAATTTGTTAGTGTGAAAGTTTCCTTGCAATCCATATCTATTTTTGTAACATGTTCCTATATTCCACCTGGCTCTGATTTAATAATTTATGAGCACCATCTGTCTGCCATAAAATCTGTTCTATCCCTTCTTTCTAACAGAGACCTTTTAATTGTTTTGGGTGACTTTAATCTCCCTGATATCTCTTGGTCTTCTCCTACTGACTCACTTGTCGCTATACCTCTATCCGCCCATGATTTTGTAGATGGTCTTCTAGAATTATCGTTACAGCAAGTAAGCTTTATACGGAATTCATTAAATAGACAACTAGATCTCGTGTTTGTTTCAGACCCGTCTGAAGTCACGGTATCTAGAATTGACGCTCTTGTTGTACCTGAAGACCGATATCATCCAACAATGGAATTGACAATCTGCCTCCCATGCGTTGATACCCTCTCTCCTTTAGTTCCTCAAACTAAAATGAGATGTTTTCGAAAATGTGACTATAAAAAACTTAACGATTTGATTTCTCAATATAATTGGACAGACTTGTACAATTGTATGGATATTGAAAGTGCCACTGAACTATTCTATATAGTGTTAAATACTTTTTTTAATGAATGCGTTCCTGATAGGCTTCCTTCAAAGATAAACAGGCCTCCTTGGTTTACCAATGCGCTTCAAAGACTTAAAAACCTTAAAACAAACACCTATAAAAAGTATAAAAAATCGGGTAAGCCATCTGATTTTTCGAAATATGTGGTGGCTCGATCGGACTTTAATGTTCTCAATAGTCATTGCTATTCTATGTATTTAAGTCGATGTAAATTCGAATTTTCAAATGATCCGAAGCAGTTTTATAACTTTGTTAATGCCAAGCGTAAGTCGTCGGCATTGCCTTCATCTGTACGTTTTAACTCAATGGAGGCATCGACGGATTCTGAAATTGCTGATTTATTTGCCGAGTTTTTCCAAACTACTTATAGTTCGGTTGCTTGGTCAAATTCTAACTACCCTAATCCCCTAAATAGGGCAAACTGTATTTTTACCCCTGAAATTACTGAAAGTTCTCTCATAAGAGACTTAGCAACAACAACGCCAACTTATTCTCCCGGTCCAGATGGACTCCCCGGGTGTGTGCTTAAGTTTTGTGCGTCGACCATATGTAAACCGATTCTTAAACTTTTTAATTTGTCTATTTCATCATCAGTTTTTCCTACTATCTGGAAGGACTCTTTTATCATTCCACTTCACAAAAAGGGTGCGAAGGCGGATGCCCAGAATTATAGCATTTGAACGTATTATTACTTCTCATTTGCAACATTTATGTTCCTCGCTAATATCACCGTGTCAGCATGGTTTTGTTAAGCGAAGATCGACCACCACCAACCTTCTTGAATTGTCATCTATTGTAATAAATGGATTTAAGAAAAAAATGCAGACTGACGTTATATATACAGATTTTAGGAAGGCCTTTGACTCTGTCAACCACTCTCTTCTATTATTCAAATTAAATCAGCTTGGGTTTCCATGTAAGCTATTAACTTGGATTTCAAGTTATTTGAATGGTAGGACTCAGAGGGTTATATTCAAGAACGCTGTTTCAATATTGATCTACGTGACATCTGGAGTGCCTCAGGGTAGTCATTTGGGTCCTTTGCTGTTTACTTTGTTTATTAACGATCTTCCCTCTACCATAAAACATTCTCGTGTACTAATGTATGCTGATGATGTTAAGCTTTGTTTATCATATAACAATATAGCTTCGGGTTCCAACTTACAGTCAGATATTGATTGTTTTCAGGGATGGTGTGAGTATAACCTTTTAAATTTGAACTGCCTTAAATGCAACGTTATGACTTTTTATAGGGGTACTCCTACTTTTGTTAGTTACTCTCTTCAAAATACGTCACTCGACCGTATATATTCCGTTAATGACTTAGGCGTTCTTCTGGACCCAAAACTTAAATTTGACTGCCACATAATGTCCACTGTCAACAAGGCCATGAGTGTTCTTGGGTTTATAAAGCGTTGGTCAAAAGAATTTGATGACCCTTATACAACCAAATTATTATTTACCTCCCTTGTCCGTCCTATTTTGGAATATTGTTCTTCGGTTTGGAGTCCACAATATCAAGTGCACATTGACCGTATTGAGTCGGTACAAAAAGATTTCTTCTTTTTGCCCTTCGTAGTTTGAACTGGGATCAAAACGTAAGGCTACCTTCCTATCAGAGTAGATTACTATTGCTTAATTTACCTACACTTGTAAATCGTAGAACAATGCTTGGTACTATTTTTATGCAAAATCTTATTAGAGGTGATATTGATTCTGTAGAACTTGTAAACCGCCTAACTTTCAATGTCCCTGCTAGACTAACACGAAATTATTATCCCCTAAATTTGCCACGATGTACATCAAATTTTTGTCTGCACGAGCCCTTTCGCGTTCTATGTAATAATTATAACAATCTTTACCATTTAATTTGCACATCAACTTCTATCCCGGTATTAAAAACTAATATTTTAACTCATTTGCTTCATTCTTAGGTGCTTCTTTTATTTTCTTTTATTTTCATTTGTGTCCCTATTCGTTTTTTGTATCTTCCTCGCGAACTCGCATTTTTGCCCAAATTTAAAGAAGGGCCCCGCGCGTAACAAGCACGTGCTTGGTGTCGTTGGGCCACTTGTTTGTACTGCTCGTAGTGCATCAACGTCCATCATATAAGCGTGAACTGCTGCAGCGGCGAGCGGACGTGTCTGGAAATCTTCGATTTTTGGCAAGGTGTACAGTGTTTTACAAATTGAGAAATCTCCTTGTGCATTGAGGGCCATACGAAGCGTTGCTTGATAAGTTTTATAGTTGATCCAACTCCACTGTGAGAAATGTTGTGTAGTTTTCTGATGACGTTCTTCCTTAGAGGCTCTGGAACAAAAGGTCGCACGCTGGAAGTAGATAAATCGCAAACTATTGAATTGGTAGAGTTGGGAATGCTGATTGACTTCAACTGCAAAGCAGTGGTGTTGTCGTTCAGTAGTCGTTTAAGTTCTTCGCAACTTGCTTGTGCGATGCTGAGTTGGTTGTAGTCGATAATTTCGCGTTCGATGGTTGAGATGCGGGAAAGCGCGTCAGCAGTAGTGTTTTCAATTCCAGCCACATGCACGATAGAGGTAGTGAATGAAATCCAATTGTCGAAGTTGCCGTGGGGAGGCTTTTTCAGGTTTTTGCGAAAAAGCGTATACCAAAGGTTTATGGTCTGTGCGAATGTCAATCGTTCTTCCTTCTAGCTTGTAGCGAAAGTGTCTGATGCTGAGGTATATAGCGAGCAGTTCTCGATCATATGTGCTATACTTGCGTTGCGTTTCAGTTAACTTTACACTGAAAAATCCCATTGGTTGAAACTGGCCGCTCACGACTTGATGTAGTACTGCTCCAACTGCGAAATCGCTTGCATCTGTGCAGAGAGAAAGTGGCGCAGAGGGTGCTGGGTGTACAAGTAATGTTGCCTCTGCAAGAGTTCGCTTACATTCACCGAAATCGTTGATAGTAGCGGCAGTCCAAGTGATTGGAGTTGAGTCATTCTTCTTATTTCCAGGGATAAGTTGGTTTAGCGGTGCCTGATGTTGAATTGCATTTGGCAAAAATCGCCTGTAGAAGTTAATCATTGCCAAGAACCTGCGTAGCTCCTTTGCGACTTTGGGCAGAGGGAAATCCGAAATGGCCTTTACTTTCTCTGGCAGTGGTTTGATGCCGTTTGAATCGATATGATGGCCTAAGAAATCGATCGACTTCTTTCCGAAACTACATTTAGCTGGATTTATGGTGAGGTTGAATTGGCGCAGTCGTTCAAATACTTTGCGGAGGTGAAGTTGGTGCTGCTCCATGTTAACTGATGCAACCGCGATGTCATCGACGTAAACGAAGACAAAATCCATCTCTGAGAATGCGGAATGCATGTATCGTTGGAATGTTTGCGCCGCGTTGCACAGTCCGAAAGTCATGTGGGTGAATTCGAATAATCCAAAAGGTGTAGTTATGGCCATTTTGGGGATGTCTCGAGCCTCGATGGGAATTTGATGGTATGCTCGGTTTAGATCGATCTTTGAAAATACGTGCTTCCCGAAAAATATGTGAGTGCAGTCTTGAATGTGTGGTAAGGGATACCGATCTGGGGTGGTTTGGGCATTGAGAGCTCGGTAATCGCCGCATGGACGCCATTCACCACTAGCCTTACGGACCATGTGTAACGGGGAGGCGTAAGGGCTTTTTGACGCGCGGCAAACGCCGAGGTTGATCAGATACTGGAACTCACTTTTTGCTGCTTGGAATTTTTCTGGGGTAAGTCTTCTGGGCCTAGCGAATGGTGGAGAGCCTTTGGTTTCAATGCAGTGTGTAACGTTGGCGGTTGTTGCTTGAGGAGGAGATGAGTTAAGCTGTGTGATGTCCTTAAATTCTTCCAGTAGCTTGGAGAATTCGCAGTGAATGTTATATGTCCTGATCTCCGCAATTGATTGTTGACTAAATATACCGCAGCATGATAGGCGTGCTTCGACATCAACTAACTTCGAGTTTTTAAGATCAACCAGGAGATTAAAGTGCTGCAAGAAGTCTGAGCCAATGATTGGGATTTTCGTATCGGCTATGGTAAAAATCCATGTGAAAGGGCGGCGCAAGCCGAGATCCAGCGTAAGGCGGGTGGTACCATAAGTATGGATTGCTGTTCCATTGGCTGCGAATAGTGTATGGTTATTATTAGCTTTGATGTCTCGATTAATTGTTTTTGGTGGTATAACAGATACGTCAGCTCCAGTGTCGATGAGAAAACTTTTACCCGATTTGGAGTCCGGAACGAAGAGACGGTTGGAGGATGAAATTCTGCAGATGTTTACTTTAAACAATGGGTAGCGCTGTGAGGCATTTGGGATACGACCTTCGGAGCTGCCCTGTTGATTTCCAACGGTGGAGCTTAGTTTTTTGAACTGTTGTTGGCATGGCAAGAGCACGGTTGGATGCAACGTTGGGCACTGTCTGCGTACTTGTTGTGGTACCAGCAAAATTGAGGGTTAGAATTGTCCCTGGATGGTGTGTTACTGCGGAAACTATTGTTGCTGGGCGATCGATTGTAGCTCCGACCGCGCTGCTAATTGGTGGTGCCAAGGGGCTGACTCAGCTTGTTGTTGATCTGCTGTAGCATCTTGTCATTGTCATCCAGGCGTTTAACCAGCTGTGTGATGCGATCCTCCTGTGAAGCGTGGTGGGTGTTTTGCTGTGATACTGCACACATGTGATCTGAAGTGTCGTAGTTAAGGGAATCCATCACAGCATCGGCAGCAGTTGCAAGCTGGGCGAGGGTGGTGTTGGGAGAGCTTTCGAGCAGACCTACGATTACAGCACGCGCGGGAGGTGGTAAGCGCTTGATCCTGTAGCGACGTACAACCGATTCGTCATTGGTGGCGTTAGTTTGCTGTAGTTGGCTGAGTAGATGACTTGGACGACCGTCACCTAGTTGAATTTCTGTCGCAAGTCTGTCGAGGCGCACCATCTGTGATTCGGCAAATTTTGACAAAATTGCTTGCTTGAGGGTTGAGTACGGGTTTGTTTGTGGTGGGTTATTGACAAGATCGTGCACTTGGTCCAGGTATTTGGGATCAGCATACGCAATTAATGCTGCGTATTTCTCCTGTTCTTTGCGTGCACCGAGACCTTGCAGCAAAAACCAGCTTTCCAGTTTGGTGAAAAACATTTCGATGTTGGTAATGGAATGTAGTTGAGGGAAGGGCATCTTGGCAAATACCGAGTTCACAGCACTAGCATCAGGAATTTGCAGTGGCTCCTGCGCGTCGACGAAGTCTTCGTTATCCGGCATTGTTTGAGGTCATGTTGAAGTTCTGAGTAAGTCGAGGTGCGTTCGCTTTGATTGCAGATGTTTGAATCGTCTGGGGTCACCAATTATGGTTTGTCTTCAAACCAAGATAAGTCCTGCTCTTAAGTAAAACACAGAACTTGGATGCTAATATATATTTTGTACTTTTTTATACTGAGTGATTGTTCAGAATTGACATCTGTTTTCTTAGTGGGCTTTTTAGCGTGGTTCTTCGAATAGTGTGCCCAGAGAGGTTTTTTGATACCAATCTATTCTGAGGAGTTTTCAGCGATGCCAGATGGCAGAAAACATGATCGCCACAAGTTTCTAAAAAAGGTTTGAAGCGGTTCTAAGCCAAAACGAGAAAACAGATGTTATGTGATGAACCACAAAAATAAAACCCAAATTAGAAATTCAACAAAGTTGTTTACGTTTTGCCAGATAACGGTAGGTATAAATGCGATAAGCGACTATCAACGACTCGTGAGTCCAGGGAGTCGGGCAACTGAGTCCAATTATGGAACTGGTTCGGATGACTCCCAAATGAACAGAGGTTTAAATCAGAAAAGCTTGAGTGGTTTTTAGCGAAGAGAGGATTAGAAAATCTGAACAGCAAGGGTAATTTAAGGGCGAGAATCAGTTGTCGGAGACGGTTGTGTTGGCGGATATTGATATTAAATAATTCAAGTTCCTACCCAGTGAGTGTTAAAAGTAATACTTGTTAAGATGTGAGTAAAGATAAAATTTAAATACTCATAGAGTATTCCGGAGAGAATAAGCCTGGATCAGGAGTATATAATTTGTAGAAGGGTAGACGAAGACCAGCCACCAGGAGGAGAACAAGTTTTCATCAAGAAAAATTGGCCACTCAAACAGCGAGCGGCAAGATCAAGCTAAAAGTTAAAAATACACTGATAAAATTATTTAATTATGTAACCCGCCCAATTAATTTGTTGCAATTTATATCTATTTAGAACATTATTTATTTTACTTATTTATTTACTCAAACAAAAATACTCGAAATATTATTTATTTATTTATATATACATGTTCCTTTGAAAGTCCGTCGGTATCGTAGATTTGCCTTATTAATGTTACAATTTAAGAGACATTTTTAAAGTACAATGTGCTAGCGAAATGAATTCGTCTGAGTAGAGATTCGAGTTGGGGGATGAGATGACTAAGGCGATGTAGTACGAACCGCAACACAGAGTTGGGAGATGAGTCCGAGGGATGCTTAAGGATGCACTCATGGTTGGGAGGGACTCCATGGACTACGATTATAGCCGTGTAGTCCAGTCCAGATGTTCCAAGATCCGTCCTGCCCAATCTAAAAATATAAGAAAATTAATGAAATGAAATTAATACAAGTAAAAGTATAAAAATCAAACATAACGTAAAAAGTAAACACTTACCAGGGTAATGTGCCGATAGAAACCGACATCGGAAACCAGCTGTTTGGACCGTGGGCAGGCTAAGAAGGTCGAACCCATCGTAGCCACAGTGGGTAATATTCCGGAAGGTCCTTTCTGCTGAGCACAATCCTTGATGAGAAAGTAAAGACCGACTAGAATTGGACTTATGACCGAGTAAATACGGGACATGCGAAGCCAGGCTAGAAGGCTCATCAGTATCTGAAATGAAAAGAAAACAATTATGTCTGTGATAAAGTAAATTTTTAATAACTTATCTAAGTCTGTTGTCATTGTTTGGAGTTGGTGTGGTATATGTACACTGTTAACTGTAGCGCTTGCTCGAGGAAAAGATACATTTGTAGCGCCATCTGTTGGTCAGTCGAGAGGGGGTATTGCGCTGCCACTAGAACTGAGATGGGAATAGGAGGAATCGATAGGATAGCTACGAGGTAGCAACAGGGGCAAGTGTCAACCTTCTCCGCTTTCATCCTGTCTTAGACATGGGGTTACCGAGTAAGGTGATAAATGAAACAGTGATACCGATTCGAAAGTACACGCGAGTGTCCATCTATACAGTGCCAAAATGGAAGGTTCTAGCGAAGGGTGAGCGAAAGGAAAGCGAGTGCATAGGCAGATTCGTAATTCTTTTTTGGGGATTTTCTAGGCAGCATCTGGGTGGTGTTCGAAGAGAGGGCGAATCTAACTGAATCGAACGGGCGCATGCCCAATCCACGCATCGAACATCTAGGGAGCGCGCCAATTTCAACGCAAGCGTTCCGTCGAGTTGAAACAGCAGCGCACTAGAAAGGGCGTAATTATATGCCCCATTTTTTTGCCACATAAGACCTTTTGTCATCTATAACCTATGCCCCGGCCCAAAAGTATATTTGACTAATCCAGCAAGGAGAATCAGGCGACGACCTACCATCGAACCTTTCATTTGAATCGAAAAGCCCCAGGTTCGATCGAGCAGATTTGTTAGTTTAAGAGTTAGATAGAGCTGGAAATCCTGGTTGTTCCAGCCCAATCCCGATCTGGGAGCCGACCGGTGGCAACGGAAGAGAGATGCGGAAAATTTAGTGTTAGAATTCCCCAAGAAGAGGAGAAAAGGAAAAGTTAAGTTTATTTTTTTCTGTGCAAGTGTGAATTGGGGATTTATTTCGAGTTACATCCCAGATTAAGGCTTTTATTCTATTTCTTTAGCCATCTTCAACGAGGAAAGCGCTTTCATAGTATATATATAAAGTACCATAAGAAAAAGTCAAGTATTAAAAATTTTTTAACCTAAAAGAAAAGAAACGATAATGGAGGAATAAAGAAACAAAACTGCTACACTCAGGAAAAAAAAGGTAGTAAAATTAAATGTAATTCAAAGTGAGCTAAAAGTTAATTATGTATAGCGCGTTGCATCCTTCTATTTAAGGCGTAAAAGGAAGTCAATATCTAAGTTCAATTAAATAAATAAAATTTGGAAAAGAATTTAATTAAATAATAAACGAATATCCTCATTCTTAAGCTAATTATTTATATTTACCAATAATGTTTTAAAATGCATGTTAATATTTATTTTATTTTGCTATATATATACATATATATTTATTGTTTATATTTATCTATATGTCTATTGGCATGCCTTTTCACGGTTTAGTTTAAGTAATGGGTTATATTTCTAGCGTTGTCTTGTAATGTAGGGTAGCACTTGAAGAAGGGGTCGCTCAGGCGGTTAAGCGCTGAGGGTAGGAGTGACCATTCGTAGGGTGGGCGTGACTAGGACCTTCAGAACACCGAAGGAGGAGAGAAGGGCAGATCAACGTCAAGCAGTTATTTAATGTATGTGATTCTCTATACCGGTTTTAGTTTGGTGATGCACGCAAGTGTCTACGTATTATTATGAATAGGCATTCCGTGATATCAGCCAGACCATCACACCCATAGCCGAGGAGCCAGAGCCGGATAGTATTTTGTCGCGTGCGCAGGTATCTCGAGGTAACAACTGGCCTAGAATATGTCTATAGGAGTATGGGTTCGTTATATAACAAAGTGTGACATCAATGCCCAGCAAATTGCAAGTATAGGCTGAAAGATAAAGAATAAATTAAATTAAAGAAAATTGACATGAACGAATTAGGAACTAAAGGAAAGGAGAAAAAAGTTAGTGGGTAACATAAATAGCTACGTCTCATCCCCCCATATTATAAATATTTGAAGAAAGAGAAAAAATACAAATATAAATAAGAAAGGAACTAGGATATGCCAAATAGTGATAGGGATAGAATTTAAATCGGATGAAAATGAAGAATTTTGGAGTTCATTCGGAATAGGGAACCAGCAAGTATGACACCGCCAATAACACATAGACGTACCAGGTGGGAACGTCGACGAAATATGAAGAGTTCAAACAGCAGATGCAGCAGGATATGATCCAGTTCATGAAGGACATCAATGACGGCTTGGCGAAGTGGCGCAGGGATTTCATAAAGGAAAACGCAGCATGGCAGGCAACAGCGCTTAAAATCGGCCAGCTGCGGAAGTGGGGGCTAAGTTTTGATGGAAGTCCCAGAAGCATGCCCGAGTCCGAATTTATATTCCGCCTCAAACATCTCCAAAGGTCGTATCTGGTGCCGTGGAAGGAGGATCTAAGAGATTTTTACGTATTAGTGGAAGGACAAGCCAAGGAATGGTACTGCATGTACGTGAGGCCGACGGAGAAGCAACAGTGGCCTTACCTAAGGTACGCACTACAACAGCAGTTTCAGAGTCACCGATACAAATTCGAGAGAGAGTATGAGCTGCGAGAACGGAAGCAGAAGCCAGGAGAAACCAACTAGGTGTATATCCAGACCATGATGCCGTTTTCCGACCTCGACCTGATAAAGGTAATTAAGATGAATATTAGGGATCAGATTTCGAGAATTATATACCCGATATATATCAACTCCGACATAAATGCATACGATGCGGAAAGAATATTGGCGACTCACCGGGGATATAAGGATCGTCCGAGGACAGATGAGCTTTGTCCGGGACCAGTCGGAGAAGAGAGTATACCTGGAGAGCAAGAGGAGGTGGAGGCAGTAGCTAGACACTGGGAGAACAACAGAGTACGACAGCCACCTACATGCTGGAATTGTGGAACCGTGGGGCACCCATTCAAAGCGTGTGAATCGGAGGTGTTAAAGGTATTCTGTATTCTACCCGGTGTGAGGACTCCAAGATGTATGCAATGCCAAACGGGAAACGGTGGGAGTAGCTTGGCAAGAACGAGGAAACACGCTCCAATCCGTTTGCCACGAACAAATGAAAGCCTTGTCAAATTGCATGTTTAATGATAAGGATAGCCGTTAGGTGAAATTAGTAAGATTCTGATAAATATAAATAAACCAGCACATAACATTAAATGGTCGAAACGTGAACCTATAGCAGTCCGAGAAACACACTACGAAGAGGTCAGGAACCGAATATTTGGGAAACGGGATCCAGACGGGAACATTTCGCCAAAAATTTCCAGAGCCTGTAGGAGAAGTCAGCAGCGGAAGGCAGAAAGAAGGGCGATTTGTTCGGCCATCAGAACTGCGGAAAAATAGACCATTCGCACAGGTCAAGATAGAAGACCTGGAGAACGTAGGTCTCTTAGGTTCCGGGGCATCAGTCGGCTTGCTTGTGGAAAATTGCCTAGAGACAGTGGAAAGATTAGGACTGAGATTAAAGAGGTCACAATCGATAATGATCTCAGCAGGAGGTACGCAGCATCGAGTAGTGTGGAAGATTCAACCCAGCATATCGTACAATGGTCTAACACATCGATTGCCGATACTCCTTTGTCCTTCCTTGAAGCAAAAATTATACCTTGGGATAGATTTCTGGAGGAAATTCAAATTAACACCAGCGGTAGTGGGTGTAGAATCCTTACACCAGGTGGAATCCGAATTTATGGCCAAATGAGAACCGATAGAGGCACATTTCCTATCCTTGAACAGGCTGAGCAGCTGAAAGAAGCAAAAGGACGTTTTCTGACATACGAAAGTCAAGGACTAGGACTAACCAAGGTAGAAGGACACTCGATCCAGTTAGTTGAAGGAGCCGTACCCGTGAAGGAGAGATTATTTCCAGTTTCTTCGGCGGAACAACAACTGCTGTTCGCAGAAATCGGTGAAATGCTTCGGTTAGGAGTCATCGAGTTAAGTAAAGGTCCCTGGAACAACCAAACGACTCTGGTGCAGAAACCTGGGAAGAATTGGCTGTGCTTAGACGCAAGAAAACTGAATACACTTACAGAGAAGGATTATTACCCATTACAGAACGTTGAGTCGATCTTAAGCCGGGTAGATGAGACAATTTTCATTAGCAGTATCGATCTAAAGCACGCGTTCTGGTAAGTGGTACTCGATGAAAGAAGTCCTTCCTTGACCGCTTTCAGAATACCTGGAAGGCTACTGTATCAGTTTCGACGGATACCATCCGGCTTATGTAATTCGGCTCAAAGGTTGTGTAGGGTAATGGATAAAGTAATCCCACAGCGCCTTCGCAGCCGCGTCTTTGTTTACTTGAATGACTTGCTGATGATACCTAGTCTATCGAGGAATACTGCGCCGTGAGTGCGCCGCTCATTTACTTGGGCGAAGGAAGCAATTGGGGCATTTGAAACGCTGAAGAAAGTAGCTGAAAGTAGCTGGCAAAGTGCAAGAGCCGGCCGTTGACTCCCAAGATAGCAGATATCAAGAAACAGTAATCCTAGGTGGGAACACCTAGTTAATCCGATCCATACCGGCAGCCAAGTAAAAGCTCTAGTCTGGTATAAAAGACCTTAGACAATTAGAGAAAGAAAGAGAATCCATTTCGAGGAAAGGAGACTTTCCCTGGGGTAGTCGTCCACGGAGACTTCTGCCACCAGGACCATCCACCATATCCAACAGTCCTTGAGGAGGACACAAATCGCAGCTCGAAAGAATCTTATGTGTCGGACCAGCGCCGCCATTGTCATCAAAGAACGTGGAGAGGATCTACAATAAGGACGACATCTGACATACTGTGATGCTTGTAGCCGCAGCACCAGTGATCCCCATGCTCCTGAAAATTGTTCAGTTGTAGGAGCCATCCGTTCAAATGTGTAGTGACCAATAACATACTTCGGAGAAAGTAGTGAAATAAATGTGTTAAAAAAGCCAAAAATAGCTAAAGTGAACCTATGCGTAACCAAAGACCAATATCCTTAAGTAATACAATTGGAGAACAGGTGAAAGTCAAAAAACATTGGTAGCATTCAAAAATGCGTTAAAAATACATTTTAACCAACCGTATAGATAGACAAAGTGCGAATCATGATGAACAACTAGAGAAGGCGAGTCTCTCCACCAGCCGTCGAAGAAGTCGCATGCCTCTGGCATAATACAACTTGTGTTTAAGTGAATGAGTATACTTAAGAACAACCGTATTTTGGTGCACGTATGTTCATATATATATATCCAATATAATATTTTTTAAGGCCCAGGATCAGGTGCGTCGAGATCTCATCGCTCAGGACTTAAAGAGGGGGTAAGTTTGTCGGAACACGGTTCCTTTCTTATAAACATACATACAAGTATATAAATATTCGTGCAGTATCCTACAGTTTTATAGACTACTATAAACTTTTCAGCGGCGAGAATCAGCCTTGTAATTGTTTGTACAATTGTAAGAGTCCTCTGAGCGACGTTTGTAGTCGTGAGTAGTCAGCGTTTTGCTGATGTGTGCACCTTCACATGTGGTATGTTCGATACTTTCCGCTAACAAACATAATTGACAATTAAATTAATTCCATATGCATTAGCTAATATTGGCTTACCCATTCACGGCGCACGCCGATATACATATTACTCAGTAAATTTATAACGTAAAAAGAAATCAAAACCATAAAGTGCTAGAACTTTAACAAGGGGGGTGTGCTGACGCGAGAAGTGGAGTAGGTCAAGAACAATGACATAACTTTTAACGGACAACCTTCACAACAGGGGATCGTGTTGTGTGAAGGGTAGGGAATAGGCCAAAACACAGCCCGATCGTATTGCGATCAAGCGACAGCTAAGATTTTGGGGCAGTGTGGACTGACGACTGACACATTAAATATTTACTCTCGTTATCTTGGAGAGGAGAGAGTCTTACCAAGATCAAACGACCCAAATACGACGTAACTTATGCCGGCAAATGGTGCTTGAACATCGGACGCCTCTCCCTCGGCCCAAGTCCCTGTCAGGACTCGGGCACTAATATGCCCACGTAACAGCCGGCATTAGCTCATCCAGATTTTGGGAAACACTTCTGGATACAGTGTGTCGCCAGCCAAGTAAGAATTGGGTCAGTGTTGTACCAGCAAGCCGTAGAAGGATCGGACCGACCAATGGCATTCTATTCGGCAAAACTAAGAGGAGCACAACTCCATTACAGCGTAACGGAAAAAGAGTGCCTTACAGTAGTAAAAGCCGTGGAAAGATTCCGTCCTTTTGTGGAATTGATTCCGTTTACTATCGTTACGGATCATGCAAGCCTACAATGGCTTTTGACGCTCAAGGATTTGAACGGAAGGCTGGCGAGGTGGTCGTTAGCATAACAGGCATTTGACTTCAACACAGAGCATCGGAAAGGGAAAGACAACATCGTGGCCGACATGATATCCCAGCCGAATGAAGCCGCCAAAGTAGAGTTCTTCGACCTTGAGACAACGGAGTTTGAGAGTCCTGAATACCTTGAAAGGCTACAATCAATTGAAGAGCATGGAAAAGATAAGTTTCCAGACATACGTGTGGAAGAAGGACGACGACTCTAATCCAGTAAGCGCACGGGGGTATGGCAAAGACCTTAGCGAGACTCCAGCATATGTATTACTGGCCCAAAATGGTAGTTCAAGTCCGAGAATTTGTAGCAGCATGTGAAGACTGCAAGAAGAACAAACACACAACGCAGATAAAGCGACCAGTGATGAAGAAGGAAATACGGACAGATCGACCCATTCAAAAGTTGTACCTGGATTTCCTAGGAATGTATTCGCGGTCTTGCCGAGGAAATACAATCACCTAACCAAGTTTGTGTGGTTAAAAGCGATGCCAAAGGTCACATCGACAGCTGTAATACGATTCCTGCAAGAAGAAATAATCACACAATTTGTAGTTCCAGAAACAATGCACACGGACAACAGAAGACAGTTTATCTGCAAGGAATTTGAGAATATGCTGTAAAATACCGGACTACGCACATGAAGACAGGGACGCAAGACGCACCACAATTCAATGCTTCGGAGAGAGTAAACCAACCAGTGTTAGCAGCAATTCGAGGACGACCACACACGATGGGATGAACACTTAGAGAATATACAAGCGTCGCTGAGGTCATCCATCCATAACAGCACGGAAACTAATCCGTACTTTGCCATGTTCGGACAACCTATGTTTACACATGGGAAAGACTACTCGCTGGCTCGCAAGTTGAATGCTCTTAATGAAGCTCAGATAGCCCAATTGCCCATATCCGAACGACAATGGCTATGCAGGGAGAAAATAAAAGAAAGGATACCTCAGGCCTACGAGAAAGCAGCAAAGCATTACAATTTAAAGGCGCGAGGGAAACGATACTCACCGGGACAGGATATCTACAAGATAAACTTGGTTCTAAGTGACTTCAACAAGAATAGGAACTCCAAGTTTAGCAGGAAGTACACTAAATGACGAGTCACAAAGGCGTTGGGAAATTCTTTGTACGCTAGCAGCCGCGGGCAAAGCAAAACGCAGCCCGATCGTATTGCGATCAAGCGACAGCTAAGATTTTGGGGCAGTGTGGACTGACGACTGACGAACTTTATTCACAAATATTATTTTCCAGGCACATTAAATATTTATTCTCGTTATCTTGGAGAGGAGAGAGTCTTACCAAGATCAAACCACCCAAATACGACGTAACTTATGCCGGCAAATGGTGGCTCAACATCGGACGCCTCTCCCTCGGCCCGTAACAACCGGTATTAGCTCATCCAGATTTTGGGAAACACTTCTGGATACAGTGTGACGCCAGCCATGTAAGAATTGGGTCAGTGTTGTACCAGCAAGACGTAGAAGGATCAGACCGACCAATGTCATTCTATTCGGCAAAACTAAGAGGAGCACAACTCAATTACAGCGTTACGGAAAAATAGTGCCTTACAGCAGTAAAAGCCGTGGAAGCCAATCAGTGTTAGCAGCAATTCGAGTGAACATCTAGGGCGATCACACGCGATGGGATGAACGGACATACAAGCGTCATAAAAGCACCGGAACTTCTCCGTACACAGTCACTCCGTTTACACATGGGAAAGACTACTCGCTGGCTCGCAAGTTGAATGCTCTTAGAAGCTCAGATAGCCCAATTGCCCAGATCCGAACGTCAACGGCTATGCAGGGAGAAAATAAAAGAAAGGATACATCAGGCCTACGAGAAAACAGCGAAGCGTTATAATTTAAAGGCCCGATGGATTCGATACTCACCGGGACAGGAAATCTACAAGAGAAACTTTTTCCTAAGTGACCTCAGCATGAATAGGAATTCCAAGTCTTGCAGAAAGTACACTAACTGTCGAATCACAAAGGCGTTGGGAAATTTTTTGTACGCTTTGGAAAACTTGCTCTGCAATCCTTTGGGAGTTTTCCTTGGAAAGGACCTTAAAGAATAGTGCCCGGCTGGCAAACCACACTCACCAAACATAAATTTCAGGGCTGTCGGCGGTGGCCTACGTTGAGCAGTACAACCAGCAGCACAAGCACATCCTCCACTCATGCGCCGAGACGAGCATCGAAACCACGGTGTGCTTGTTATGTGCTAAAGCCTAGTACTCGCATCGACGAAAACCGCGAGCTAACAATAGGAGTGAGCGAGAGGCAGATACGTCGATAACGCTTTTCGTCGGTTCTGTTTTTCAGCCCGGAACTCAGATGAGCTAAGGAAATACCAGAAAAAATAACATATTTAGCGAGTGAATTTCGATGACAGGAAGCAATACCACAACACCGGCAAATCCGCAGAATAGTTGAAGTTCTGGAGGAGATCCACTAGGGAATCCCAGTGGGAAGGAAAATGCTGAGTGGGACTTCGCTCTCTACGTGGACATCCTGCCGGGCGTGTCCTCGCAAGGAAAGTAAGATCTGGCCAAAAGAATTTGGTTGCGTTTGTAAGGACCTTTTTCATGGGCTGGGATAAAACTCAGTCTGGCCAGGGTCCTCTACAGTTAAATTTGTAGAAAAGTATTGGGACGAAACTGGACGGGGAGTTGCCGCGGGGATTTGTGGGGAAAGGAGGCCAGAGTATCCGCGTTGCACCGAGTAAGCAGCTCTAGCGCAACACGGCACCCGAAAGGTATAGTGGAGGGCGGGGCTGCTCCCGGCGAAAATACTAACGAAACGAGTGGCGTAGCCGATCCCTGAGAAAATACCAACAAAACTGGACGGCGTGGCCGTTCCCCCCTGGATGTGCGACTCACAAGCTACTGGGGTAGGGGGGTAGGGATCCGAGGGTAGGATGGCCGGAGGCGACCCTTCCCTGTGCTCCCTGTGGTCGATCGAGTGGTCGTTTGCACTGAGTAAGCTTCTCTGGCGCAACACGATTCCCGACCGGCACAGATCACTGCACGTGGCTCTCGACTACCTAAACCGTATTTGGGGCGGGGTTCCCAGGAGAGGGTGGCCAGAGGCGATCCTTTCCTATGCTCCTTGTGGGCGATCGGGTGGTCGTTTGCACTGAGTAAGCAGCTCTGGCGCAACACGATTCCCGACCGGCACAAATCACTGCACGTGGGTTCCCGAAAAATACACAAATTCACACGGACACATACTTCTTCATTCTCTCTTGTCTTTATTATTCGCTAGTACTACTACTACTACCCCTACTCGCACTCAGTCTGATCGCTATTGTCTGTCCCACTTACTCCTTGGATCCGGCGTGCCGACGCTCGTGCCGCTGTACCACTCCGGGTTGAAGTCCGCTCCTAGGTCTGATCGCCTTGGCTGCCATTCGAGAATCCGAGCGAGCTTCCGCCCTTGCGGCCGCATGTAAGCCCGGCTTGTCGGGTTTCTTCGTTTCCCAACACAGTTTCTTATCGAACCTCCCGCCTATCGCTATCGGCACTATCAGCTGTTGGCCCTCGGTTGACCAGCACTGGGTGGTTTTCCAGCCCTGGTGCGCGCAATATTTAAATCGGATAAGCTTAGCTTCTAGTTTGAACTTAAATAAATTGCCTTCGTGGCGTAACGACTTATATTATAATTATATTATATATTATAACTTATAAATAAATGGCCTTCGTGGCGTAATCTCCAATTGTATGCCTTCGTGGCGGAAAGAATAGAAGTGGCGAAATGTGGAGGGTGTGTTTCACGCATCCTCACACCCCCCCCTTTCTTCGGCGTGATTATGGCGGAGGGAAACGATCACCTCCCGCCCGGCGGTGATGGTGACTCGGAACCGATGACCCTCGATCTGGCGCAGGTAGCGCACCCTCCGTCGATCCTGCTCCTGGATGGATGCGACTAGGGCTGTAGGCAGTCGTCGCTGGTGGGTGTCTACCCTCCAGCCGACTGGGGCGACGATCCACTGGGCCTCCTCCATGACTTGTCCTGCCTGAGTGCGAGGATCGACTTATATTCGTCGACTCCCTTATGTTGGGCACGCGCTCTCTCCGGTGGCTTCTTCCGGGTCCCCTAGTTGGTCGCTGCGTTGGTGGTACTCCTTCAGGTCGCCTACTCCTGCTGTTCGCCTCTTCCTGTTTTCCATATGTTGTATCCTGACGATATTCGGGGAGAGGAACTTCAGCACCTTAAATGGCCCCGAGTACTTAGGAGCAAGCTTTGCGTTAAAGCCTTCGCTGGCCTTTGACAGGTGGTGGAGGCGGACCATAACCTGTGATCCGAGCTGAGGTCTCCACTCGCGACGTCGCAAATTGTAGTGGCGGCCTTGTTCCTGAGAAGCCATCTGGTTGGTTTCCAGCGCAGTGCGGAAAGCTTCCTGAAGTCGTTTAGCTCGCTCAGTGGGGTCCAACGGCGACGAGTGTAGACCAGACGTGACCACATCAAAGAGGGCCCCTGGCAATCTGGGTTCCCTACCCTGCACCAGATAGGAGGGGCTGAAACCGGTGCTATCTGAGATGCTCGTGTTTATGGCCAGCGAGATCTCTGGCAGTAGCTGATCCCATGTCCGGTGATCCTGGTCCACGTACTGGGCTATCATTGTCTTGATGGTCCGGTTTGCCCGTTCGGTGGGGTTCTGCTGCGGGGAATAGGGGGCTGTGTATTCCAGTTTGATGCCGTTAGTGCGACAGAATGTCTTGAAACCGCGGCTGGTGAACTGCGTGCCGTTGTCGCAAATCAAAGTCCTGGGGGCTCCAAAGCGGGATATTATCCTTTCCCGAAATCCAAACTCCAGTTGGACGGCTGTGGCCTTCTTTAGGGGTATGATCTCGACCCATTTGGAAAAGACATCTACAAATACGAGCAGCATGGTATTCCCTCGTCGGGTCCGAGGAAGAGGTCCAACGAAGTCGGCTCCGACGAGCGCAAATGGCTCCGTGGGATGGCGGGTGAGCATTTTGCCCGCCGGTTTGCGTTGACTCACCTTGTATTGTTGGCAAACCAAGCAGCTGGTGACGTACCGCACAACGTCTCGATGTCATCCCGGCCAGAAATATCGTTGGGCAATCCGTCTGCGAGTCTTCCGTATGCCCAGGTGACCAGCAGAAGGGTGGTCGTGGCATTCCTCCAGCACTCGTTGTCTCTGCTCCCGAGGCACGCAAAGCTTCCATGGGTTGCTGTTTCCCACGTCTGAGGTGTGTCCGATGTGTCGATACAGCTGTCCGTGATCCAGAGTGTAATCCGGAAACTTTTCGGGGCGCCTCTGGACTTCTTCTTGCATCCTCTGGATCCATTTGCACTGAGTTCCGTGTTACGCGATCAGCTGAAGCATCCCTAGGGGTTGTCGGGAGAGGGCGTCGGCGACAACGTTGTATTTGCCCTTCCGATAGAGGACGGTAAACTGGTATTGTTGCAGCTCCAGAGCCCACCGGGCTATGCGGCCCGTGGGGTTGTCAATCGAGTTCAACCACTTGAGAGCGAGGTGATCCGTAATCACGTCGAACTGGTAGCCCTCCAAGTAGCAGCGTAGCTTCCGCGTGGCCCAAACTATGGCGAGGCACTCCTTTTCGGTAGTGGAGTAGTTTTCCTCGGCCCGCTCGAGGCGTCGACTTACGTAGGCGATGACCTTTTCCTCTCCATCGATGCTCTGAGTGAGGACTGCTCCAAGTCCTGCATCACTTGCATCCGTCTGAAGCTGGAACTTGTATTCAAAATTTGGGCAGGCCAGTACCGGTGCGGCCGTTAGTCTGGCTTTGAGTGTCTCAAATGCCTGCTGTTGGGGCTCCTCCCAGCTCCACTTGACCCCCTTCCTGAGGAGTCGGGACATGGGCTGAACGATGGAGGCGAAATCCTGGACGAAGCGTCGATACCAAGATGCGATGCCCAAATGGCGACGGAGTTCCTTGACGTTGGTTGGCGGGCGTAGTCCCTGGATAGCAGCTATCTTATCTGGGTCCGTCCTGATGCCTTCTTCGCTGATCAAGTGGCCTAAGTATACCAGCTTTTTCTGGAAAAACTTGCACTTGCCTTGATTCAGCCGAAACTTTGCTTCCCGTAGTCGTCTGAAGACTTCCCTGAGATTCCTGGCATGTTCCTCCCACGTCGCCCCGATGACGATGATGTCATCCAAGTAGGCGAAGGCGTGGGGTTCCATATCCGGCCCGATGACGCTGTCAAGGGCTCGCTGGAACGTTGCTGGGGCAGAATGCAGTCCAAAGGTCATGACTTTCCAGTGGAAGAGTCCACGCCCAGGGACGGTGAAAGCCGTGCATTCGCGGCTTCCTTCCGCCATAGGGATCTGCCAGTATCCATTCTTAAGATCCAGCGTTGAGATGAACCTGGCGTTCCGTAGCCGCTCCAATATGTGGTTGATTCGTGGGAGTGGGTACGCATCGGGTATGGAATGTGCGTTGAGTTGTCGATAGTCGACGCACATCCGCATATCCCCTGTCTTCTTCCGCACGAGCACCAGCGGGGCGCTGTGCGGGCTACGAGAGGGCTCGATTCGGTCGTCTCGTAATAGCTCGTCCAACTGCTGATTGATTATGCTCTGCATGGCGGGGTTCTTTGGATAATACCGCTGCTTTAGTGGCTTATTATCCCGGAGAGTGATGGTATGCTCGGCGATCTCCGTTGGCCCGCTTAGCTCGTCGAACAGCTGTAGCTCCTCCTGTAGAAAGTGGGCGGTTTCCTCGGCGTGAGGTTCTTTGGTCACCTGTAGCCTGGTTGGGTCCTCCGCTACAGTGGCCAGGTGTCCGTGGGGACAGTGGCTCCGGAACGGGTTGTGCTTCCGTGCGCTGGCTGCGTCCGACTGGGCTGGCAGCTGATATACACCGATTTTCCGTTGTGGTTCCCGCGGCCCAGGTGACGTGGCTGGTTTGCGCGTGTGAGTTTCCACCGTTGTGGTGGCCAACATGGCGCTCGTGGAGGGGCGTCGAAACGGGTTCTTCCCCTTTGCCGTGGCGGCGTCCGCCTGCGGCTGTAGGCCGTAGCTGTTCTCCGTGGTGATGCAGGTTCCCGCGGTGTCGCCTGACGGGTTCCTCGACAACGGGGGTCCCGAGGGGTCAGGACTTGTCTTCCGCACTGGCGCGCTTGGCTTTATGTGAGTCCTCGGAGCCGGCTTTGGAACTGTTTTGGTTCCCCCCTCGGTGCCTTGCGATGATTGCGGCGTACCGGGTGTGCTTGGGGATTGCGCGGTTGCGGCCGTAGGAGTCGCCCGCGTATCTGGGGTTGGTTCTACCTTCCGGGTGGCCGGTGGGGCTAGTTGCAAGCAGACTTGCCCGCAGATTAGAGTTGCGCTGACGGCGCAAAGAAAGTCGATGCCCAAAATCACTTCATCCAGGATCGTTGGCAGGACTAGTAGCGTCAGCCCGATCGGTCGGTCGTTTAAGCCGACTTGCGCCTGGAGGGCCTTGGTCACCTCTTTCTGGGATCCATCCGCCAGAGAGATGCGGGAGCGGACTTCTCTGCTGTTTCTTCCTGAGTCTAAGCGCTTGGCGATCGCTTCGCTAACAAAGCTTCGCGAGGCTCCTGTGTCAATTGTTGCCGAGAAAGGTTGTCCCTCGATGGTAACATTGGCAATAATCCGCCCCCCCGCCAGGCGGAGTGGGGAATCTAGTGATGGGGGAGCACCGAGTGGGTCACCGCTGGCTCCCGACGTGGGCGGCGACCCTGGCCGTTTTCCGTCCGGCGGCAGCAGTCGATGGTACGGATGTTTCGTTTCCCACAGTCCCAGCAGTGCATCAGCGGTGGGTTTCGGCATTCTCGTGTGAAGTGTCCAATTTCTCCGCAGCGGTGACAAGCTCGGCCGATGTCAACCGGTGGTTCCGCTGCCTGGGCGATCATCCCGTTGGATATCGCCGGCCTCCTGGGTCCAGAGGGCGTTGGAGCGAGAAAGTTCTGGGGTCTAGGTGCGGGTCTTCCGCTGCTCTCCCTGCCGGAATTCCAGCTTGCGGTTGGAATTAGGGCTGCATGTCGAACGGGGTCTCGATCCCGTGCGATTTCGAACGCAGTTGCAGTTGGGTAAGCCCCTCTAGTGAGGAGAACTCATGTCGCCGTATGAAAAGCTGGTACTCCGGCATCAAATTCTCGTAGATCCGCTCGAGCTCCTGGTCTAGTGAGTACTTGGCGCGTTGCATCATCAGGCGTAATTCCACTACGTATATTTTGAAGGGCTCGCCCACTTGTTGTTGCCTGGTCCGGATGGCATCTTCTAGGCTCTGGTAGTACCGCGGAGGCAAGAAAAACTCCAGAAACTCTCTCCGGAAAGTTTCCCATGGCTCGGTGTGCATTTGGTATGCCCGGTACCAGCCTTCGGCGCGGCCTGAGAGAAGTCCAATGACGGCCCGCGGTATGTCACTCGTTCTCACATTGTAGGCAGTGGCACCTTCCTCGATGCGTTCTATAAAATGAACGGGGTCTGACTGTCCGTCAAAAAGTACGCCCCATCCTCGCAGTTTCTCGGCGAACACGGCCGCGGATATAGGGCTGTGCGGAAGATGGGCGGCTGGGTTGGCGGCCAGTATCTCCCGTCCAGGGCTTTTCCGTAGGTTCCCTAAGCAGGGCACGGGAAGCGTGTGATCCTCAATTCCGGGCATCGGTGAGGTGGCCCGACTGGTGGACGTTCTCTGGGTGGGTGCTTCCGGGTATATTGCCTCCAGTGCGGCAAAGCGCTCTCGTAGAGCCGGGCTGTGGTCTCCTCCGCCGATGAAGGATGCCAATCGTGGTCGTAGTTCGTCTACTTGGCCGATCGGGTCAAGTCCAAACTCTTTTAGCAGAGCCTGCAGCTCGTCCTTCCGGCGGTAGGCGATCCACCTGACCCCCATGTTTGCGGTCGTGGAATCACCCCCGGATGCGGTGAAAAACCTGTCCTCTTCCAGTCCGGCAGCTGCCGGATCTGGCTTTGATTCTGCGTCCTCTGACGTTTTCTTTCCCGAGACACTGGGCATACGCGCGGTGGCGATCACTCGGTGAGCGCTCCTAGTGGCGTGACTGGGCGCTGACGTGCGGCACTGGCTGACCGATGTGGTTGCGGCTGGCGCTCCCGTTGGCGCTCGGTGAGTGCGGCTGGTGAGCGGCGGCGCCGATCGTTGGGCGCTCCTGGTGGCGCTCGTAGCGTGGCGGGTGCTGCTGATGGGCGCTGCTGTGGGCGCTGCTGGTGGCGCTCGGTGGGCACTCGGTAGGCACTCGGTGGGTGCTGCTGGTGGTGCAAATGACGCCGCCCGATGGGCGCTGAACGCTGCTGAGGGCGCGGGTCCGCTCGTTGCGTGCTCCTGGTGACGCTCGTTGTGTGGCTGGTGACCACGTGTCCGGCGCTGTTGTTGGCGCTGCTGGTGGTGCTCTGTGGGCACCTGATGGCCACGTGGGTGGCACTGCACGGCGCGGGACGCTGCTGGGTCTGCGCTGCTGATAACGCGGCTGGCGGCGCGGGTGACGCTGCTGAGGGCGCGGTGGCCGCGCTGTGCGTGCTCCTGGTGGGAGCGCTGGGTGGGTGCCGCTGGTGGTGCACTGCCGCCGCTCACTGGGCGCTTGTTGGGCGCTGCTGGGCCGCTCTGTGGGCGCTGCTCGGGGCGCGGTATGCGCTCGACGGCTTCGTGGGAGGCCACGTGGCTATGTGGCGCTCCGGGAGTGGGTTGGCGTTGGCGGGCGCAGCGTTACGGGATCCCCTACTCTAACTATTCCTGCGGTCTCCTATCTTTCTCTAAATCTCGTCTACTGGACATGGGTCTTTAGGCCATGCGGTTGGTGGTAAAAACCCAACTCTCCTGAAGGATATCTAGTCGTCCTTATACGTCCCTGTTCGGGCGCCAAACTGTAAGGACCTTTTTCATGGGCTGGGATAAAACTCAGTCCAGCCAGGGTCCTCTACAGTTAAATTTGTAGAAAAGTATTGGGACGAAACTGGACGGGGAGTTGCCGCGGGGATTTGTGGGGAAAGGAGGCCAGAGTATCCGCGTTGCACCGAGTAAGCAGCTCTAGCGCAACACGGCACCCGAAAGGTATAGTGGAGGGCGGGGCTGCTCCCGGCGAAAATACTAACGAAACGAGTGGCGTAGCCGATCCCTGAGAAAATACCAACAAAACTGGACGGCGTGGCCGTTCCCCCCTGGATGTGCGACTCACAAGCTACTGGGGTAGGGGGGTAGGGATCCGAGGGTAGGATGGCCGGAGGCGACCCTTCCCTGTGCTCCCTGTGGTCGATCGAGTGGTCGTTTGCACTGAGTAAGCTTCTCTGGCGCAACACGATTCCCGACCGGCACAGATCACTGCACGTGGCTCGCGACTACCTAAACCGTATTTGGGGCGGGGTTCCCAGGAGAGGGTGGCCAGAGGCGATCCTTTCCTGTGCTCCTTGTGGGCGATCGGGAGGTCGTTTGCACTGAGTAAGCAGCTCTGGCGCAACACGATTCCCGACCGGCACAAATCACTGCACGTGGCTCGCGCCTACCTAAACCGTATTTGGGGCGGGGTTCCCAGGAGAGGGTGGCCAGAGGCGATCCTTTCCTATGCTCCTTGTGGGCGATCGGGTGGTAGTTTGCACTGAGTAAGCAGCTCTGGCGCAACACGATTCCCGACCGGCACAAATCACTGCACGTGGGTTCCCGAAAAATACACAAATTCACACGGACACATACTTCTTCATTCTCTCTTGTCTTTATTATTCGCTAGTACTACTACTACTACCCCTACTCGCACTCAGTCTGATCGCTATTGTCTGTCCCACTTACTCCTTGGATCCGGCGTGACGACGCTCGTGCCGCTGTACCACTCCGGGTTGAAGTCCGCTCCTAGGTCTGATCGCCTTGGCTGCCATTCGAGAATGAGAGCGAGCTTCCGCCCTTGCGGCCGCATGTCAGCCCGGCTTGCCGGGTTTCTTCGTTTCCCAACACAGTTTCTTATCGAACCTCCCGCCTATCGCTATCGGCACTATCAGCTGTTGGCCCTCGGTTGACCAGCACTGGGTGGTTTTCCAGCCCTGGTGCGCGCAATATTTAAATCGGATAAGCTTAGCTTCTAGTTTGAACTTAAATAAATTGCCTTCGTGGCGTAACGACTTATATTATAATTATATTATATATTATAACTTATAAATAAATGGCCTTCATGGCGTAATCTCCAATTGTATGCCTTCGTGGCGGAAAGAATAGAAGTGGCGAAGTGTGGAGGGTGTGTTTCACGCATCCTCACACGTTGTATAAATAGAAATACCTTTTTAGCAAAACCACCAGTAACATGATCTCCGACGACCTCTCCATTAGGACTCCGTACACCACCACCACTAGCTACTTGGCAGCTTAAGCGGAGCTGGAGGACCTGCTGGCTTCTATAGGGAGGAGGAAAATAGGGCGCCCGCTAAGGAACAGTTGGAGAAGCTATAGCCAGCTACTGCCAGGATTCTGGGCGACTTCCTGCAACATCAGCGGATCAACCCCGTTCCCAATCCCAATAATTTATTATTGAATATTCCATTTATTATTATTTTAATTTCTTTGAGTACCAGCAGACTCCTCCTTTTAAATTTCTCCAATTGATTTGTTCTCTGTTTGGCAACAAACCCAGCTGCTTGACAGTAAGACCATGATACATGCATTGCGGGTGAACTTTGAAAACTTCGGTCACACTACAAAGAATAAGATTTTTCGACTAGTGGAACTCTTAGCCGATCTGAGTACTAGGCTTAAACTACAAAAAAAATACATAAACTACAAATTCAACAAAGTTGTTTACGTTACATAAATTCAAGTAGCGACTATCGGCGACTTTGTGAGTCCAGGGAGTCTGGCAATTGGGTTCAATTATGGAACTGGTTCCTTAAGCCGGATGACTCCCACATGAACCGAGGTTTAAAACCGAAAAGTTTGAGTGATTTTTGGCGAAGAGAGGATTAGAAAATTTAAGGGTGAAAATCAGGGGTCGCAGACCACTCTGTTGGCGGAAATTAATATTAAAAATTCAAGTGCCTACCCAGTGAGTGTTAAAAAATATATTTGTTACTTATAGAATATTCCGGAAAGAATCAGAGATCTGAAACGGGTATGATCGAATCATCTCGATCACTATGCAAAAATGTTCGCTCAATTCCACTCACTTCGCCCAGCCGAAATATGATAGTTCATGATGCATACCCGCATCAAAAGCCGAAAGAATAATCAGGCACAAGTAAGCATTTTGATTTCACGTTCGTGCATCTGATCGGATCGCTTCGAAACGATCATTTTAAGCTTCGTGATCGAGTAAAAAGAATGATCGTAGCTAAGAGCGCGTCGTCCCGAACAGATCAGCAATATTTTGATTTTTGTTTGTGTTGCGCAGGGATTTGTGTGGATTTTGTGTGTGTGTTACGCAGGAATAATAGTGCAATACTCATTCAGTACAATTACATCATAAGAGATAATACAAAATTATGTTGATTTACGTATTTTTATAACTATTTATATAAATTTATTTATATATATTTAATCCATCGCCAAAAATTGGGAACGACGCGTGCCGGACAACTGACTAGAAATACGATCATACCAATCGCAAACGAAAAGTTCGGTTCAACGAGCACTATCCGAACTGAAACGAACCTAAATATACGATTAAAAGCAATCGTGCATATGGCTTCGTACGATCACAAACGATCAACTCAGTGTTTATGGACGATCGCGATCGATCATGCGCAAGTAGCGAGCGATCGCTACATACTCTATACAAGCATGTGCCCAACGATCATTCCAATCAGCTGATGCGAATGAGCCATTCATAAACGATCCGAGTAAAGTATCGGATACTACCCGATAACTTATTACTCGTTGCAGATCTCTGGAGAGAATAAGCCTGGATCACGATTATATAATTTGTAGAAGGGTAGACGAAGACCAGCCACCAGAAGGAGAACAAGTTTTTATCAAGAAAATTAGCCACTCATCCCCGGGAGGCCTCAGGCTTTTAATCGATTATTAAATTATATAGCCTTGCAGTATCGCAGGCAAAAGCTTTGAAATTTCTCAAGCCAAGCCCTGAGAAGGTGTGTAGGGGCATCAGCAGTAATGCCAAAAATTTTTAGAGCTAAATGGCTCTCAGCCAAGGAGCTATTCAAAGTAAAAGCACTAAGCCCGTCTCTTTTTAATGAACTCAAAAATTTACTATCAGAAATTAGCTACAAGGCGCAATCAGCGATTTCAGAATCTTGTTCGACCTATCATCTCCAACAGCATTGTCATTCAACAAAAACTTCTATCCGAACGCAACGTAGATTATTCAAGCGAAGAAGTTAATGCAATATACATATATATATATTTGTTGCGAAGCAATAAATATAAAAACGCTGTGATTTTCTGTGGTAGCTTACCGGTCCTTAGCTTAGTTAAAAGCAAGAAAAGTGCCTCGTACTTAGTACACGAAATACATAATATAATAGACAATTCAGAACTCCAAAAGCTGGACAATTTTTGGATCCCAGGTCAGAAGGGTATTCCATTAAACGAAAAGAGTGATAGATAAGATAAGTTAGCAGTTAGGAAAGGAGTAGAAGTAAATGTCAAACTAAGCACTAAAACAGCCTTAAGGGAAATCAAAAACGTATTAGAAAGTGTGTGTAATGAAGATTACAAGCTAAATTGTATAAACAAAGGAACAACTCTAATAAATGTTTTTCCAGAAGTCCCAAAAAAACCATTGCACCATTAACTAAAATGGAACACAAACCGCATAGACATTAAAAAGTCGAATGACAGGGCATACTTACGACGAAATGTTTTTCCAGAAATCCCAAAAAAACCTTTGCACCATGAACTGAAATTTAAAGCAAACCGCATAGACATTAAAAAGTCTGATGACAGGGCATACTTACGACGAAACCTTTTTATATGGAATTAAAGCCGTGGACTCAAATCTGTGTGAAATCTGTAATGTATTTATATATGCTGAACAGCAAATCCTTGACTGCCCAAAATCTACCTATAGCGATCGCTTTAATAACTCAAATCAATTTTTTTTAGCAGTGGCCAAATTAATCTGTAAAGCTCAGTCTACTGGAAGTCTTTGCCTTAAACCACCTGCACTGAAAAAAAAAAAAAAAAACATAAACAAAAATTAAAATTCAAATTGAAAGGGGGTAGCATGCCAACCTAAGCCTAAAATGGGCCTGTCACGAACACACTCGCATATAATAAGTATGTCGAATTACGTTCGGGTTCCATTAAAGCGGAGTGCGTTTTGGGCTGAACACTGGCGTCGATTTACAGAGAGTGACTATTCGTTCTTGTAACTGCCTATCCTGTTCCTGCGAACCACACACGGCGACAGCGCCACAACGCTGACGCCTCGCTATAACGGTTCCTCTCAAAAAGGACATGACAAAATCCACGAAGCCTGCAACGCAGCTGCGTGTCGTGCTACACTTTTTGTAGCGCCGCACAGGCAACTGTTCTAACGGTACCTTGCAAGGCGAGCAGAGAGAACAATGATATTGCAAAAATAATTAATGGACGTTGATGCACTACGAGCAGTACAAACAAGTGGCCCAACGACACCAAGCACGTGCTTGTTACGCGCGAGGCCCTTTTATCAATTTGGGCCCTTTTATCAAATGCGAGTTCGCGAGGAAGATACAAAAAACAAATAGAGACGGGACACAAATGAAAATAAAAGAAGCAACCAAGAATGAAGCAAATGAGTTAAAATATTAGTTTTTAATACCGGGATAGAAGTTGATGTGCAAATTAAATGGTAAAGGTTGTTATAATTATTACATAGAACGCGAAAGGGCTCGTGCAGACAAAAATTTGATGTACATCGTGGCAAATTTAGGGGATAATAATTTCGTGTTAGTCTAGCAGGGACATTGAAAGTTAGGCGGTTTACAAGTTCTACAGAATCAATATCACCTCTAATAAGATTTTGCATAAAAATAGTACCAAGCATTGTTCTACGATTTACAAGTGTAGGTAAATTAAGCAATAGTAATCTACTCTGATAGGAAGGTCGCCTTACGTTTTGATCCCAGTTCAAATTAAGAAGGGCAAACAGAAGAAATTTTTTTGTACCGACTCAATACGGTCAATGTGCACTTGATATTGTGGACTCCAAACCGAAGAACAATATTCCAAAATAGGACGGACAAGGGAGGTAAATAATAATTTGGTTGTATAAGGGTCATCAAATTCTTTTGACCAACGCTTTATAAACCCAAGAACACTCATGGCCTTGTTGACAGTGGACATTATGTGGCAGTCAAATTTTAGTTTTGGGTCCAGAAGAACGCCTAAGTCATTAACTGAATATATACGGTCGAGTGACGTATTTTGAAGAGAGTAACTAACAAAAGTAGAAGAACCCTTATAAAAAGTCATAACGTTGCATTTAAGGCAGTTCAAATTTAAAAGGTTGTACTCATACCATCCCTGAAAACATTCAATATGTGATTGTAAGTTGAAACCCGACGCTATATTATTATATGATAAACAAAGCTTAGCATCATCAGCATACATTAGTACACGAGAATGTGTTATGGTAGAGGGAAGATCGTTAATAAACAAAGTAAACAGCAAAGGACCCAAATGACTACCCTGAGGCACTCCAGATGTAACGTACATCAATTTTGAAACAGCGTTCTTGAATATAACCCTCTGAGTCCTACCATTCAAATAACTTGAAATCCAAGTTAATAGATTACATGGAAACCCAAGCTGATTTAATTTGAATAATAGAAGAGAGTGGTTGACAGAGTCAAAGGCCTTACTAAAATCTGTATATATAACGTCAGTCTGCATTTTTTTCTTAAATCCATTAATTACAATAGATGACAATTCAAGAAGGTTGGTGGTGGTCGATCTTCGCTTAACAAAACCATGCTGACACGGTGATATTAGCGAGGAACATAAATGTTGCAAATGAGAAGTAATAATACGTTCAAATGCTTTAGGAATTGCCGACAGTTTGTAAATACCTCTATAATTCTGGGCATCCGCCTTCGCACCCTTTTTGTGAAGTGGAATGATAAAAGAGTCCTTCCAAATAGTAGGAAAAACTGATGATGAAATAGACAAATTAAAAAGTTTAAGAATCGGTTTACATATGGTTGACGCACAAAACTTAAGCACACACCCGGGAAGTCCATCTGGATCGGGAGAATAAGTTGGCGTTGTTGTTGCTAAGTCTCTTAAGAGAGAACTTTCCGTAATTTCAGGGGTAAAAATACAATTCGCCCTATTTAAGGGATCAGCAGTAATGCCAAAAATTTTTAGAGCTAAATGGCTGTCAGCCAAGGAGCTATTCAAAGTAAAAGCACTAAGCCCGTCTCTTTTTAATGAACTCAAAAATTTACTATCAGAAATTAGCTACACGGCGCAATCAGCGATTTCAGAATCTTGTTCGACCTATCATCTCCAACAGCATTGTCATTCAACAAAAACTTCTATCCGAACGCAACGTAGATTATTCAAGCGAAGAAGTTAATGCAATATACATATATATATTTACATGAGTCGTTCTTCGCCCGAATAAAAAATCAGGAGATTTTTTTATATTGGTTGGTTATTCTTTATTAGAACGTTGGAAAAAGACTAATTGTATGTTACAGAATTGGTTAGAATGAAACCTCGGTTTGCGTCTTAGAATTTACTGTTAGTGCATTAGGTGACGCAATCGCAAGTGGATGATGCGATCGCCACTTCTTTGTTTATGTTTACATAATTCGGTCTTATTAGATTTTGCGATCTTATTGGATTTTTACGTTTATGGAATTACGTCATTGTTGACATTCGGACTTAATCAATTTTCTTTGTTTGTTTGCATTGCGGGATCTCGAGCTTCTGTATCGTTTTTAATCAAAGCCGAAATTGGCGATTCTGTTTATTTGTGAACGGTTTCGTTCTTTAAACTGGTGGCCGTTGAGAAATCGCAGTGCAGACACGTCACTCCCCCATCACTTAGACAAAATCGTATGGTTATTTATGTGATTTTGGGGTATAGTTGTGGTATTTCTTGTAACTCTTGTGTTTCTATTGTTGGGTCGTCACCTTTTGTAGGTATTTCCTTAAATTTATAAAGTAGGTACAGTGATACACTTAATATTAAGAGACCCAGTGTTACAATTACAATTATTTTGTAAATCTGGTTTTCTTTATTTTGTTCAAAAAATATTTCTTTTGCTTGGATGTATGATATTGGGTCTAATTTGGTGACATTATTTCTTGTGTATATGCTTTGTGTGTAGTCAGAATTATAATTGCTTATGGATAAATCGTTAATTGCAATTGAGCAATTGTGTATTTTGATCATATTGTTTCCTTCAATTACAATTTCATTTTTAATACAATTTTGATTTAGTATAGTTTTTGACAAATTCCATGTAACTATGATATTTGGTTCGACATAATTTATTTGGGTAGTTAATAGCGTTTTTGTGAACCTGCAACTAGTATTTGTTTGATTAACAAGACCTAAAAGACATGCGTTGGTAACAGGTTTTTTTGTTTCTTTGTTATACAAACTATTTCTGTATACGTAATATTTGTTTTGGGTGTTATCTTGTAATATTTTATTATTTTCATCTGGATAAGGTAATATTTCGTATACGGGAAGTTTCTTTATTTCTCTGGGTATGTGGGATATAATTAAAATTTCGTTTGAATCTGACCTAAGCCTAGTTGAGGTTTTTATGTTCAGAAGTATCTCAGAATTAATGTTTGTCAAGTAGTCGTGTTTTAATAACTTTGGATTGAATATTCCTAATCTTGCTAACTGCATTCCCATTTCCAGGTCTTCAATGTATTCTGCGAAATGTTCTAAATTAAAAATCAATAATTCAAGTATTTTTTCGTTTTCGTTGTATTCGAGATGCTTGTTTATTATATCGATGCCTTTGTTAACTGTTATATATTATATTATTTAGTTCGTTTACCTGTACACTGTTTTGAGCTATTACATTGATTTTTTCTTCTAATTCTTCTTTATCATTATTATCTAATGTTCCAAAAAGATATTTGTAAGCTGTTCCTACAAAATTAGCTAATCCTCTTTAGTTTCTTTTAACAATTTTTAACCCATTCACTTCTCTTTGTAGTTTTTCCGTTAAATATTTAATCTGTATTATTTCCTTAAAGCCAAACGCTTGTGATAGCAAATTTTTGTAAGTTTCTTCCGTTTTTGTAATATTAATTGTGAAGCAATGGTATTCAAAACTATCTGGGATGTTGATTGTGTCGGTCATAAATAATAAATAGCCATTGTATGATTTTATATGGTTAATTTCTATAAATTGGTTGTTACCCATTGGCATCATTATTATTAACATTGATGTCAGAAAGATGAAAGTCAAAGCGCTGGGTCTTGATCTGGGTCCTCCTGCAAATATTTACTTTTATTAACTTTCTTTTGTCTCAGGAAGTTTGTTTTGTAATGTTTTATTTTTCGACCTCTGTTAGTTTCCTCAAAATGATCATTATCTATTTGTTCTATATTTCCTGTCTTTTTATAAGGATTGTGTAATTTCCCGTGAATTATGGGAGCCTTTCTAAATTTGGTATTTACCTCAAAATGTTGTCGTTTTTTATTAAGTTGTTCTATTTTAGCTTCTTTTATAATTTGGCTATTATATGCAGGGGTACCTGCATAAATAAAAATATCAGCTGGGGTTCTACCTGTTGCATTGTGTTTTATTTTATGATTGTAAGTATACAGTATTACTTCCATTTTCATAAGTTTATTTTCCGGATTGTCGCTGGTCTCGATCACACGTATTTTTTCGTTAATTGTTTTGTGTAATCTTTCTACATCTGATACTCCATTTTTACTTGTTGTTATCTGAATATTTACTTTTTCTGTGTCCAGCCAATTTTTAAGCGCTATACTCATAAAAGCACTATCCCTATCTGTTTTCAAGGTTCTGGGTTTTCCCATTGAATTGAATATTCGAAAAAGTCCTCTTTTAACTTCCATCCAGTCCTTTCCGTTTAATTCAATCGCGCTTCCAAATTTTGAGTATAAATCAATACAAGTTAGGTAATTTTGATTTTTGATCGTGTAAATATCTGCGACGTAAATTTCCCTACAAAATTCTGTTTCTGGAGTTGTTTTTAATAAAAGCGATGTTTTTCTATGTTCGGTTTTTGCTTGGTTACAAACATTACACTCATTAATTAAATTCTGAATTAAATTCTGGTAGTCGGGATAATAATAAGTTTCTTTGAAAAGCCTTACCATTTTTTCAATTCCTGGGTGCAATAGTTTTTCGTGGTTGCTAACAATAATTTCTTTAAATTCAGCGTAAGTTTTTATGTCCTGTAATTTAATTACTGCTCTTACAATTTTTGTAGTAGTGTTCATAACCTGTTTAAAAGCTTCTTGAATGATTTCAAAATCAGAGTCGTGTTCGATGTAAAGTGCACTTGACTTGGTACAAAAGTGTTTTATTAATATTTGCTTAGCTTTTTCGACGTTTAATTCATTAAACATTATTTTAATCTTGACTTTATTAAAATAATTTTCACTTTCTTCACCTTCTTTATTGCTTCGAATCATTTCTACCTGTCTTGCGAAATGATTGATTGGTTTTTCAGTAATTGTTATTAAATTTTCATTATCTTCTTCAGCGCTATGTGCTGTTGCTTTGTTACTGCCATAGTATACTTCGTTAATTTTGATTCTTGACAATGCATCGGCTACGTGATTTTGCTTTCCTTCTAAATATTTTATTTCGAAGTCATATTCTCCTAACCTTATCTTCCATCTTTGCAGTTTCACATTAGGTTCTTTGATATTGTTTAGCCAGACTTACGGCTTATGGTCACTTAATATCTCAAATCTTCTTCCGAATAAATAGGGTCTTAAGGTTTTTGTTGCCCATACTATAGCTAATAATTCTTTTTCAATTGTACTATAGTTTTCTTCATGTGCATTTAGAGTCCTACTAATGTAACTGATTGGTTTGTTATCCTGAGAAAGAACTGCTCCTAATGCAAAGTTGCTAGCATCAGTAGTTAATTGAAACCTTTTTCCAAAATCTGGACAAATCAGTATGGGATCGTTTATGATAAGTTGTTTTAATTTATTGAATGCTGCAATAAATGTATCATCTTTGAATGTCACTTTAGAACCAGCTTTTAAACATTTAGTTAAAGGTTTTGAAATGTCTGCGAAGTTTGGAATGAATTTTCTGTAATAACCGCAAAGACCAAGAAATGATTTTATTTCTTTTTGAGTTTTGGGAATTGGAAATTTATTGATTGCCTTAACCTTTTCTGGATTTGGCATTACACCGTTTGGTCCAACTATGTGTCCCAAAAATTCTGTTTCTTTTTTCAAAAATTCACATTTGTCTAGTTGTAATTTTAGATTAGCGTTTTTAAGTTTTTCGAAAACAATTTTTAATGAAGAAAGGTGTTCGTCAAGAGACGTAGAGAAAACAATTATATCGTCCAAGTATACAAGGCAATGCTTGTTTATTAATTCACGAAGGACATTGTTCATGCATAGCTGAAAAGTTGCAGGTGCATTTTTTAACCCAAATGGCATTCGTGTGTACTCGTAGTGTCCGTACTTTGTGGAAAACGCTGTTTTGTTTATGGAATTTTGGTCCATTTCGATCTGGTGGAAACCTTTAGCCAAATCAATGGTGGTAAAATATTGACACCGTCCTAGCTTGCCTAGTATTTCGTCCATATTGGGAATGGGAAATTTATCACTAATAGTGATCTCATTTAAGCCCCTATAGTCTACTACAAGTCTAAATTTTTGTTTACCTGAAGCATCTTCTTTTTTTGGTACTATCCACAATGGACTGCAATAAGGTGATTGGCTGTGCCTAATTATTCCTTGCTTTAACATATCCTGTATTTGAGACTCAACTTCTTTTTCAAATGAAAAAGGATACCCATACGGTTTTTTATAAATTGGATTTTCATGATGAGTTTTTATTTCATGCTTAACAACATTCGTAAAGGTCAAATTTTCACCATCACGATATTGAATGCATTTATATTGGTTAATTAATTTTAATAATTTAACTTTTTCTTCTTCATTTAAGTGTTCTAAGCGATAACTTTTTCCCTCTGCTAATTCATTTTGAACAGCATAATTTATTTCATCAGTATAATTTTTAGATTTTAGCAAAGCCTCAAAATCATTTATTTGTGTTGGATTTTTCAAACTAATGTTTTTGTGTAAAAAAATACGGCCACTAATAGTAGTGCGACTATTTAAATAATCAATATTTGCCTGGTTTGCCTCTAGTAACTTTCGCCCTAGTAGTATGTCATAATTGGAAGAAAAGTCGTGAATATAAAATATTTGTTCTTGAGTAAATAAACTATTAGGTGCAACTTTTACAAATTCATTTAGTTCATAATGACCTGTCATAGTGCGTATAATTGTCGGATCTTTATGTATGCTCCCGTTGAGCAAATTCTTTTTCATTAAGTTAATTGATGAACCGGTATCGACGAGGCAACGATAATTATGATTATTTATAGTTATTTCTATGTATGTAATTGGTCCGAGGCTTGCATTGGAAAATTTTCATTTTCATTATAAACATCTTCTTTGTACTCCTTATTTTCTTGATAATTTTCGTCTACTTGCATTCTTGATTGTCCACTATTACTTTCTCTGACTCTCTTTTGTGATTGGTTGGGTACTGAGCCCGATCGTCCACTTGGCTGTTGGCTTTGATTCATTGTATTATTTTGCTGTCCCTGAATTAAATTTCTTCGAAACTCTTGGTAACTTCCCCTATTTTGGTCAAAAGTATTATTTCTGTTATTCGATTGGAACCTATAATTTTGTGGAACCATTCTTTGGGGTTGGTTGGGGTGTGGTTGAATTGAAAGAGCTGGGCCAGGATTAAATTGTTGGGTGTTGTACAAATTAGTGAAAGGGTAGGGGTTACGTGTATAATTTGTTTGTTGATGCTTTTGAATTTTATTAACATTGATGTTATAATGTTTTAAATTTTCATTTTCTTCGTATAGCCCTTCTTGCTGAGCCGCTTGTTTCAGTTTAAGTACTGTTGAAATATCGCTTCTTGCTAATGTCATAAAAATTCTATCAGGTAATTTTCGTTGTATTAAGTTCTTTGTAGTCCTAAACATTGCTTCTGTGTACAATATTAATTCATTTGGATTTCCCTCAAGTTCTAATTTGTTGCTTATAACTAACTGCTTAAGCTCGATCTCGGTACAAAATTTTCTTAGATTACCTTGAAAATTAGTATTGTATAATCGCCTTAATAGTTCCTCCACAGGTGTTTGCGTTTTGTACTCGTCGATTAGGGCTGCTCTAAGATCTGGCCAGTTGTTGACTTGTAGAACTTGCAGAATCCTCTGGGCATCACCGGTGTTTATACCCGTTACTCGTAGAGTAAAAGGGTATACTAGATTCGTCGGAAAGTATGTAACAGGCAGAAGGAAGCGTTTCCGACCCCATAAAGTATATATATTCTTGATCAGGATCACTAGCCGAGTCGATCTAGCCATGTCCGTCTGTCCGTCTGTCCGTCTGTCTGTCCGGATGAACGCTGAGATCTTGGAAACTATGAGAGCTAGGCTATTGAGATTTGGCGTGCAGATTCCTGAGCTTCTTACGCAGCGCAAGTTTGTTTCAGTAGAGTGCCACGCCCACTTTTACGCCCACAAACCGCCCAAAACTGTTGCTCCTACAGTTTTGATGCTAGAATAAAAATTTTAACTGAAATGTATTGTTCTCATCAATACCTATCGATTGACTTAATAAAAAGTTTGCCACGCCCACTTTATCGCCCACAAACTGCCCCCAAACTTCAAAAAATCGTAAATATGAACGTGGATATCTCGGAAACTATCAAAGATATAGAATCAGGATTTCAGATTTAGATTCCGAACCTTTGTACGCAGCGCAATTTTGATACGCGAGTATGCCACGCCCACTCTAACGCCCACAAACCGCCCAAGCCTGTGGCGCCCACAATTTTCATGCTAGATACAAAATTTTAACTGAACTGTATCGGTCTCGTCAATACCTATCGATTGACCAAATCGCCCATTGACATCCACGCCCACCCTAACGCCCATAACGCTTAAATCTGTCTACCGCCGGTAGGTGGCGCATTTCAGTCTTGCTTTGCTGCTTGCTTATTTCCATTTCCCTTTGGTCCCTTTAGCTGAGTAACGGGTATCTGATAGTCGAGGCACTCGACTATAGCGTTCTTTCTTGTTTGAAGTTCAATTACTCCAAATATAACGCTTGTCTGTCGATCATTGGTTGTAGGATACAGACGCAAAAGGTAGTTAACTCTTCTGACAAAGGTTCCTAGGGTAGATGGATCTCCTTCAAACGTTGGAATATTCCGGATCTGGGACAAAAGCTGATTTAAGTTTTGCTCCGTCAATGGGTTGGGTGCCACACCAATTTGTGGTTGCCCTTGAGCTGGTGGTTGTTGGTCCATTTTGTTGTGTTTAATTAAATTCCACTCAACTTTATTACTGACCGAATTGGATTTATTCAGTAGTCGATTGAAATTTAATTTTTTATATTTTTTGTTCAGTGCCTTTAATTTGCACTTAGGTTCTTTTGCGGATCTCTTAGTTGCACTTCCGAGCTAGTCGAATAAATTGCTTACTTGTGGGCAATTCCACGCACTGATCTGGATATCCTAGTTGTTTAGAAATATCCTTTTAATTGATCAGTAAGCTACTGACTTTGTTTTTTCGCAAGGATATTTCTTTTTAAAGAGATCCTGCCGACTGCGCCATTTACATGAGTCGTTCTTCGCCGGAATAAAAAATCAGGAGATTTTTTTATATTGGTTGGTTATTCTTTATTAGAACGTTGGAAAAAGACTAATTGTATGTTACAGAATTGGTTAGAATGAAACCTCGGTTTGCGTCTTAGAATTTACTGTTAGTGCATTAGGTGACGCAATCGCAAGTGGATGATGCGATCGCCACTTCTTTGTTTATGTTTACATAATTCGGTCTTATTAGATTTTGCGATCTTATTGGATTTTTACGTTTATGGAATTACGTCATTGTTGACATTCGGACTTAATAAATTTTCTTTGTTTGTTTGCATTGCGGGATCTCGAGCTTCTGTATCGTTTTTAATCAAAGCCGAAATTGGCGATTCTGTTTATTTGTGAACGGTTTCGTTCTTTAAACTGGTGGCCGTTGAGAAATCGCAGTGCAGACACGTCACTATGTATATTTGTTGCGAAGCAATAAATATAAAAACGCTGTGATTTTCTGTGGTAGCTTACCGGCCCTTAGCTTAGTTAAAAGCAAGAAAAGTGCCTCGTACTTAGTACACGAAATACATAATATAATAGACAATTCAGAACTCCAAAAGCTGGACATGTTTTGGATCCCAGGTCAGAAGGGTATTCCATTAAACGAAAAGAGTGATAGATGAGATAAGTTAGCAGTTAGGAAAGGAGTAGAAGTAAATGTCAAACTAAGCACTAAAACAGCCTTAAGGGAAATCAAAAACGTATTAGAAAGTGTGTGTAATGAAGATTACAAGCTAAATTGTATAAACAAAGGAACAACTCTAATAAATGTTTTTCCAGAAGTCCCAAAAAAACCATTGCACCATTAACTAAAATGGAACACAAGCCGCATAGACTTTAAAAAGTCGAATGACAGGGCATACTTACGACGAAATGTTTTTCCAGAAATCCCAAAAAAACCTTTGCACCATGAACTGAAATTGAAAGCAAACCGCATAGACATCAAAAAGTCTGATGACAGGGCATACTTACGACGAAACCTTTTTATATGGAATTAAAGCCGTGGACTCAAATCTGTGTGAAATCTGTAATGTATTTATATATGCTGAACAGCAAATCCTTGACTGCCCAAAATCTACCTATAGCGATCGCTTTAATAGCTCAAATCAATTTTTTTAGCAGTGGCCAAATTAATCTGTCAAGCTCAGTCTACTGGAAGTCTTTGCCTTAAACCACCTGCACTGAAAAAAAAACAAAAACATAAACAAAAATTAAAATTCAAATTGAAAGGGGGTAGCATGCCAACCTAAGCACCTACCCTGGACTGTCGTTCCCGAGAAAAACCCGACTTTCATATCGTCAAAACACACTGTCACGAACACACTCGCATATAATAGGTATGTCGAATTACGTTCGGGTTCCATTAAAGCGGAGTGCGTTTTGGGCTGAACACTGGCGTCGATTTACAGAGAGTGACTATTCGTTCTTGTAACTGCCTATCCTGTTCCTGCGAACCACACACGGCGACAGCGCCACAACGCTGACGCCTCGCTATAACGGTTCCTCTCAAAAAGGACATGACAAAATCCACGAAGCCTGCAACGCAGCTGCGTGTCGTGCTACACTTTTTGTAGCGCCGCACAGGCAACTGTTCTAACGGTACCTTGCAAGGCGAGCAGAGAGAAACAATGATACTGCAAAAATAATTAATGGACGTTGATGCACTACGAGCAGTACAAACAAGTGGCCCAACGACACCAAGCACGTGCTTGTTACGCGCGAGGCCCTTTTATCAATTTGGGCCCTTTTATCAAATGCGAGTTCGCGAGGAAGATACAAAAAACAAATAGAGACGGGACACAAATGAAAATAAAAGAAGCAACTAAGAATGAAGCAAATGAGTTAAAATATTAGTTTTTAATACCGGGATAGAAGTTGATGTGCAAATTAAATGGTAAAGGTTGTTATAATTATTACATAGAACGCGAAAGGGCTCGTGCAGACAAAAATTTGATGTACA
Source organism: Drosophila subpulchrella (assembly GCF_014743375.2). Taxonomy (NCBI): domain Eukaryota; kingdom Metazoa; phylum Arthropoda; class Insecta; order Diptera; family Drosophilidae; genus Drosophila; species Drosophila subpulchrella. The sequence goes on along the minus strand of NW_023665726.1, from coordinate 208,745 downwards.
TCGTGGCAAATTTAGGGGATAATAATTTCGTGTTAGTCTAGCAGGGACATTGAAAGTTAGGCGGTTTACAAGTTCTACAGAATCAATATCACCTCTAATAAGATTTTGCATAAAAATAGTACCAAGCATTGTTCTACGATTTACAAGTGTAGGTAAATTAAGCAATAGTAATCTACTCTGATAGGAAGGTCGCCTTACGTTTTGATCCCAGTTCAAATTAAGAAGGGCAAACAGAAGAAATTTTTTTTGTACCGACTCAATACGGTCAATGTGCACTTGATATTGTGGACTCCAAACCGAAGAACAATATTCCAAAATAGGACGGACAAGGGAGGTAAATAATAATTTGGTTGTATAAGGGTCATCAAATTCTTTTGACCAACGCTTTATAAACCCAAGAACACTCATGGCCTTGTTGACAGTGAACATTATGTGGCAGTCAAATTTTAGTTTTGGGTCCAGAAGAACGCCTAAGTCATTAACTGAATATATACGGTCGAGTGACGTATTTTGAAGAGAGTAACTAACAAAAGTAGAAGAACCCTTATAAAAAGTCATAACGTTGCATTTAAGGCAGTTCAAATTTAAAAGGTTGTACTCATACCATCCCTGAAAACATTCAATATCTGATTGTAAGTTGGAACCCGACGCTATATTATTATATGATAAACAAAGCTTAGCATCATCAGCATACATTAGTACACGAGAATGTGTTATGGTAGAGGGAAGATCGTTAATAAACAAAGTAAACAGCAAAGGACCCAAATGACTACCCTGAGGCACTCCAGATGTAACGTAGATCAATTTTGAAACAGCGTTCTTGAATATAACCCTCTGAGTCCTACCATTCAAATAACTTGAAATCCAAGTTAATAGATTACATGGAAACCCAAGCTGATTTAATTTCAATAATAGAAGAGAGTGGTTGACAGAGTCAAAGGCCTTACTAAAATCTGTATATATAACGTCAGTCTGCATTTTTTTCTTAAATCCATTAATTACAATAGATGACAATTCAAGAAGGTTGGTGGTGGTCGATCTTCGCTTAACAAAACCATGCTGACACGGTGATATTAGCGAGGAACATAAATGTTGCAAATGAGAAGTAATAATACGTTCAAATGCTTTAGGAATTGCCGACAGTTTGGAAATACCTCTATAATTCTGGGCATCCGCCTTCGCACCCTTTTTGTGAAGTGGAATGATAAAAGAGTCCTTCCAAATAGTAGGAAAAACTGATGATGAAATAGACAAATTAAAAAGTTTAAGAATCGGTTTACATATGGTTGACGCACAAAACTTAAGCACACACCCGGGAAGTCCATCTGGATCGGGAGAATAAGTTGGCGATGTTGTTGCTAAGTCTCTTAAGAGAGAAATTTCCGTAATTTCAGGGGTAAAAATACAATTCGCCCTATTTAAGGGATTAGGGTAGTTAGAATTTGACCAAGCAGCCGAACTATAAGTAGTTTGGAAAAACTCGACAAATAAATCAGCAATTTCAGAATCCGTCGATGCCTCCATTGAGTTAAAACGTACCGATGAAGGCAGTGCCGACGACTTACGCTTGTCATTAACAAAGTTATAAAACTGCTTCGGATCATTTGAAAATTCGAATTTACATCGACTTAAAAATATAGAATAGCAATGACTATTGAGAACATATAAGTCCGATCGAGCCACCACATATTTTGAAAAATCCGATGGCTTACCCGATTTTTTATACTTTTTATAGGTGTTTGTTTTGAGGTTTTTAAGTCTTTGAAGTGCATTGGTAAACCAAGGAGGCCTGTTTAGCTTTCAAGGAAGCCTATCAGGAACGCATTCATTAAAAAAGGTATTTAACTCTATATAGAATAGTTCAGTGGCACTTTCAGTATCCATACAATTGTACAAGTCTGTCCAATTATATTGAGAAAACATATCGTTAAGTTTTTTATAGTCACATTTTCGAAAACATCTCATTTTAGTTTGAGGAACTAAAGGAGAGAGGGTATCAACGCATGGGAGGCAGATTGTCAATTCCATTGTTGGATGATATCGGTCTTCAGGTACAACAAGAGCGTCAATTCTATAATTCAACGGATAAGGGTATAGCGACAAGTGATTCAGTAGGAGGAGACCAAGAAATATCAGGGAGATTACATTGATTTTTTCTTCTAATTCTTCTTTATCATTATTATCTAATGTTCCAAAAAGATATTTGTAAGCTGTAGCTACAAAATTAGCTAATCCTCTTTTGTTTCTTTTAACAATTTTTAACCCATTCATTTCTCCTTGTAGTTTTTCCGTTAAATATTTAATCTGTATTATTTCCTTAAAGCCAAACGCTTGTGATAGCAAATTTTTGTAAGTTTCTTCCGTTTTTGTAATATTAATTGTGAAGCAATGGTATTCAAAACTATCTGGGATGTTGATTGTGTCGGTCATAAATAATAAATAGCCATTGTATGATTTTATATGGTTAATTTCTATAAGTTGGTTGTTACCCATTGGCATCATTATTATTAACATTGATGTCAGAAAGATGAAAGTCAAAGCGCTGGGTCTTGATCTGGGTCCTCCTGCAAATATTTACTTCTATTAAGTTTCTTTTGTCTCAGGAAGTTTGTTTTGTAATGTTTTATTTTTCGACCTCTGTTAGTTTCCTCAAAATGATCATTATCTATTTGTTCTAAATTTCCTGTCTTTTTATAAGGATTGTGTAATTTCCCGTGAATTATGGGAGCCTTTCTAAATGTGGTATTTACCTCAAAATGTTGTCGTTTTTTATTAAGTTGTTCTATTTTAGCTTCTTTTATAATTTGTTTATTATATGCAGGGGTACCTGCATAAATAAAAATATCAGCTGGGGTTCTACCTGTTGCATTGTGTTTTATTTTATGATTGTAAGTATACAGTATTACTTCAATTTTCATAAGTTTATTTTCCGGATTGTCGCTGGTCTCGATCACACGTATTTTTTCGTTAATTGTTTTTTGTAATCTTTCTACATCTGATACTCCATTTTTACTTGTTGTTATCTAATTATTTACTTTTTCTGTGTCCAGCCAATTTTTAAGCGCTATACTCATAAAAGCACTATCCCTATCTGTTTTCAAGGTTCTGGGTTTTCCCATTGAATTGAATATTCGAAAAAGTCCTCTTTTAACTTCCATCCAGTCCTTTCCGTTTAATTCAATCGCGCTTCCAAATTTTGAGTATAAATCAATACAAGTTAGGTAATTTTGATTTTTGATCGTGTAAATATCTGCGACGTAAATTTCCCTACAAAATTCTGTTTCTGGAGTTGTTTTTAATAAAAGCGATGTTTTTCTATGTTCGGTTTTTGCTTGGTTACAAACATTACACTCATTAATTAAATTCTGAATTAAATTCTGGTAGTCGGGATAATAATAAGTTTCTTTGAAAAGCCTTACCATTTTTTCAATTCCTGGGTGCAATAGTTTTTCGTGGTTGCTAACAATAATTTCTTTAAATTCAGCGTAAGTTTTTATGTCCTGTAATTTAATTACTGCTCTTACAATTTTTGTAGTAGTGTTCATAACCTGTTTAAAAGCTTCTTGAATGATTTCAAAATCAGAGTCGTGTTCGATGTAAAGTGCACTTGACTTGGTACAAAAGTGTTTTATTAATATTTGCTTAGCTTTTTCGACGTTTAATTCATTAAACATTATTTTAATCTTGACTTTATTAAAATAATTTTCACTTTCTTCACCTTCTTTATTGCTTCGAATCATTTCTACCTGTCTTGCGAAATGATTGATTGGTTTTTCAGTAATTGTTATTAAATTTTCATTATCTTCTTCAGCGCTATGTGCTGTTGCTTTGTTACTGCCATAGTATACTTCGTTAATTTTGATTCTTGACAATGCATCGGCTACGTGATTTTGCTTTCCTTCTAAATATTTTATTTCGAAGTCATATTCTCCTAACCTTATCTTCCATCTTTGCAGTTTCACATTAGGTTCTTTGATATTGTTTAGCCAGACTAACGGCTTATGGTCACTTAATATCTCAAATCTTCTTCCGAATAAATAGGGTCTTAAGGTTTTTGTTGCCCATACTATAGCTAATAATTCTTTTTCAATTGTACTATAGTTTTCTTCATGTGCATTTAGAGTCCTACTAATGTAACTGATTGGTTTGTTATCCTGAGAAAGAACTGCTCCTAATGCAAAGTTGCTAGCATCAGTAGTTAATTGAAACCTTTTTCCAAAATCTGGACAAATCAGTATGGGATCGTTTATGATAAGTTGTTTTAATTTATTGAATGCTGCAATAAATGTATCATCTTTGAATGTCACTTTAGAACCAGCTTTTAAACATTTAGTTAAAGGTTTTGAAATGTCTGCGAAGTTTGGAATGAATTTTCTGTAATAACCGCAAAGACCAAGAAATGATTTTATTTCTTTTTGAGTTTTGGGAATTGGAAATTTATTGATTGCCTTAACCTTTTCTGGATTTGGCATTACACCGTTTGGTCCAACTATGTGTCCCAAAAATTCTGTTTCTTTTTTCAAAAATTCACATTTGTCTAGTTGTAATTTTAGATTAGCGTTTTTAAGTTTTTCGAAAACAATTTTTAATGAAGTAAGGTGTTCGTCAAGAGACGTAGAGAAAACAATTATATCGTCCAAGTATACAAGGCAATGCTTGTTTATTAATTCACGAAGGACATTGTTCATGCATCGCTGAAAAGTTGCAGGTGCATTTTTTAATCCAAATGGCATTCGTGTGTACTCGTAGTGTCCGTACTTTGTGGAAAACGCTGTTTTGTTTATGGAATTTTGGTCCATTTCGATCTGGTGGAAACCTTTAGCCAAATCAATGGTGGTAAGATATTGACACCGTCCTAGCTTGCCTAGTATTTCGTCCATATTGGGAATCGGAAATTTATCACTAATAGTGATCTCATTTAAGCCCCTATAGTCTACTACAAGTCTAAATTTTTGTTTACCTGAAGCATCTTCTTTTTTTGGTACTATCCACAATGGACTGCAATAAGGTGATTGGCTGTGCCTAATTATTCCTTGCTTTAACATATCCTGTATTTGAGACTCAACTTCTTTTTCAATTGAAAAGGATACCCATACGGTTTTTTATAAATTGGATTTTCATGATGAGTTTTTATTTCATGCTTAACAACATTCGTAAGGGTCAAATTTTCACCATCACGATATTGAATGCATTTATATTGGTTAATTAATTTTAATAATTTAACTTTTTCTTCTTCATTTAAGTGTTCTAAGCGATAACTTTTCCCTCTGCTAATTCATTTTGAACAGCATAATTTATTTCATCAGTATAATTTTTAGATTTTAGCAAAGCCTCAAAATCATTTATTTGTGTTAGATTTTTCAAACTAATGTTTTTGTGTAAAAAAATGCGGCCACTAATAGTAGTGCGACTATTTAAATAATCAATATTTGCCTGGTTTGCCTCTAGTAACTTTCGCCCTAGTAGTATGTCATAATTGGAAGAAAAGTCGTGAATATAAAATATTTGTTCTTGAGTAAATAAACTATTAGGTGCAACTTTTACAAATTCATTTAGTTCATAATGACCTGTCATAGTGCGTATAATTGTCGGATCTTTATGTATGCTCCCGTTGAGAAAATTCTTTTTCATTAAGTTAATTGATGAACCGGTATCGACGAGGCAACGATAATTATGATTATTTATAGTTATTTCTATGTATGTAATTGGTCCGAGGCTTGCATTGGAAAATTTTCATTTTCATTATAAACATCTTCTTTGTACTTCTTATTTTGTTGATAATTTTCGTCTACTTGCATTCTTGATTGTCCACTATTACTTTCTCTGACTCTCTTTTGTGATTGGTTGGGTACTGAGCCCGATCGTCCACTTGGCTGTTGGCTTTGATTCATTGTATTATTTTGCTGTCCCTGAATTAAATTTCTTCGAAACTCTTGGTAACTTCCCCTATTTTGGTCAAAAGTATTATTTCTGTTATTCGATTGGAACCTATAATTTTGTGGAACCATTCTTTGCGGTTGGTTGGGGTGTGGTTGAATTGAAAGAGCTGGGCCAGGATTAAATTGTTGGGTGTTGTACAAATTAGTGAAAGGGTAAGGGTTACGTGTATAATTTGTTTGTTGATGCTTTTGAATTTTATTAACATTGATGTTATAATGTTTTAAATTTTCATTTTCTTCGTATAGCCCTTCTTGCTGAGCCGCTTGTTTTAGTTTAAGTACTGTTGAAATATCGCCTCTTGCTAATGTCATAAAAATTCTATCAGGTAATTTTCGTTGTATTAAGTTCTTTGTAGTCCTAAACATTGCTTCTGTGTACAATATTAATTCATTTGGATTTCCCTCAAGTTCTAATTTGTTGCTTATAACTAACTGCTTAGGCTCGATCTCGTTACAAAATTTTCTTAGATTACCTTGAAAATTAGTATTGTATAATCGCCTTAATAGTTCCTCCCTAGGTGTTTGCGTTTTGTACTCGTCGATTAGGGCTGCTCTAAGATCTGGCCAGTTGTTGACTTGTAGAACTTGCAGAATCCTCTGGGCATCACCGGTGATTTGAAGTTCAATTGCTCCAAATATAACGCTTGTCTGTCGATCATTGGTTGTAGGATACAGACGCAAAAGGTAGTTAACTCTTCTGACAAAGGTTCCTAGGGTAGATGGATCTCCTTCAAACGTTGGAATATTCCGGATCTGGGACAAAAGCTGATTTAAGTTTTGCTCCGTCAACGGGTTGGGTGCCACACCAGTTTGTGGTTGCCCTTGAGCTGGTGGTTGTTGGTCCATTTTGTTGTGTTTAATTAAATTCCACTCAACTTTATTACTGACCGAATTGGATTTATTCAGTAGTCGATTGAAATTTAATTTTTTATATTTTTTGTTCAGTGCCTTTAATTTGCACTTAGGTTCTTTTGCGGATCTCTTAGTTGCACTTCCGAGCTAGTCGAATAAATTGCTTACTTGTGGGCAATTCCACGCGCTGATCTGGATATCCTAGTTGTTTAGAAATAACCTTTTAAGTGATCAGTAAGCTACTGACTTTGTTTTTTCGCAAGGATATTTCTTTTTAAAGAGATCCTACCGACTGCGCCATTTACATGAGTCGTTCTTCGCCCGAATAAAAAATCAGGAGATTTTTTTATATTGGTTGAATTATTAGAACGTTGGAAAAAGACTAATTGTATGTTACAGAATTGGTTAGAATGAAACCTCGGTTTGCGTCTTAGAATTTACTGTTAGTGCATTAGGTGACGCAATCGCAAGTGGATGATGCGATCGCCACTTCTTTGTTTATGTTTACATAATTCGGTCTTATTAGATTTTGCGATCTTATTGGATTTTTACGTTTATGGAATTACGTCATTGTTGACATTCGGACTTAATCAATTTTCTTTGTTTGTTTGCATTGCGGGATCTCGATCTTCTGTATCGTTTTTAATCAAAGTCGAAATTGGCGATTCTGTTTATTTGTGAACGGTTTCGTTCTTTAAACTGGTGGCCGTTGAGAAATCGTAGTGCAGACACGTCACTATATATATTTGTTGCGAAGCAATAAATATAAAAACGCTGTGATTTTCTGTGGTAGCTTACCGGCCCTTAGCTTAGTTAAAAGCAAGAAAAGTGCCTCGTACTTAGTACACGAAATACATAATATAATAGACAATTCAGAACTCCAAAAGCTGGACATGTTTTGGATCCCAGGTCAGAAGGGTATTCCATTAAACGAAAAGAGTGATAGATGAGATAAGTTAGCAGTTAGGAAAGGAGTAGAAGTAAATGTCAAACTAAGCACTAAAACAGCCTTAAGGGAAATCAAAAACGTATTAGAAAGTGTGTGTAATGAAGATTACAAGCTAAATTATATAAACAAAGGAACAACTCTAATAAATGTTTTTCCAGAAGTCCCAAAAAAACCATTGCACCATTAACTAAAATGGAACACAATCCGCATAGACATTAAAATGTCGAATGACAGGGCATACTTACGACGAAATGTTTTTCCAGAAATCCCAAAAAAACCTTTGCACCATGAACTGAAATTGAAAGCAAACCGCATAGACATTAAAAAGTCTGATGACAGGGCATACTTACGACGAAACCTTTTTATATGGAATTAAATCGCTTTAATAGCTCAAATCAATTTTTTTTAGCAGTGGCCAAATTAATCTGTCAAGCTCAGTCTACTGGAAGTCTTTGCCTTAAACCACCTGCACTGAAAAAAAAAACAAAAACATAAACAAAAATTTAAATTCAAATTGAAAGGGGGTAGCATGCCAACCTAAGCACCTACCCTGGACTGTCGTTCCCGAGAAAAACCCGACTTTCATATCGTCAAAACACACTGTCACGAACACACTCGCATATAATAGGTATGTCGAATTACGTTCGGGTTCCATTAAAGCGGAGTGCGTTTTGGGCTGAACACTGGCGTCGATTTACAGAGAGTGACTATTCGTTCTTGTAACTGCCTATCCTGTTCCTGCGAACCACACACGGCGACAGCGCCACAACGCTGACGCCTCGCTATAACGGTTCCTCTCAAAAAGGACATGACAAAATCCACGAAGCCTGCAACGCAGCTGCGTGTCGTGCTACACTTTTTGTAGCGCCGCACAGGCAACTGTTCTAACGGTACCTTGCAAGGCGAGCAGAGAGAAACAATGATACTGCAAAAATAATTAATGGACGTTGATGCACTACGAGCAGTACAAACAAGTGGCCCAACGACACCAAGCACGTGCTTGTTACGCGCGAGGCCCTTTTATCAATTTGGGCCCTTTTATCAAATGCGAGTTCGCGAGGAAGATACAAAAAACAAATAGAGACGGGACACAAATGAAAATAAAAGAAGCAACTAAGAATGAAGCAAATGAGTTAAAATATTAGTTTTTAATACCGGGATAGAAGTTGATGTGCAAATTAAATGGTAAAGGTTGTTATAATTATTACATAGAACGCGAAAGGGCTCGTGCAGACAAAAATTTGATGTACATCGTGGCAAATTTAGGGGATAATAATTTCGTGTTAGTCTAGCAGGGACATTGAAAGTTAGGCGGTTTACAAGTTCTACAGAATCAATATCACCTCTAATAAGATTTTGCATAAAAATAGTACCAAGCATTGTTCTACGATTTACAAGTGTAGGTAAATTAAGCAATAGTAATCTACTCTGATAGGAAGGTCGCCTTACGTTTTGATCCCAGTTCAAATTAAGAAGGGCAAACAGAAGAAATTTTTTTTGTACCGACTCAATACGGTCAATGTGCACTTGATATTGTGGACTCCAAACCGAAGAACAATATTCCAAAATAGGACGGACAAGGGAGGTAAATAATAATTTGGTTGTATAAGGGTCATCAAATTCTTTTGACCAACGCTTTATAAACCCAAGAACACTCATGGCCTTGTTGACAGTGAACATTATGTGGCAGTCAAATTTTAGTTTTGGGTCCAGAAGAACGCCTAAGTCATTAACTGAATATATACGGTCGAGTGACGTATTTTGAAGAGAGTAACTAACAAAAGTAGAAGAACCCTTATAAAAAGTCATAACGTTGCATTTAAGGCAGTTCAAATTTAAAAGGTTGTACTCATACCATCCCTGAAAACATTCAATATCTGATTGTAAGTTGAAACCCGACGCTATATTATTATATGATAAACAAAGCTTAGCATCATCAGCATACATTAGTACACGAGAATGTGTTATGGTAGAGGGAAGATCGTTAATAAACAAAGTAAACAGCAAAGGACCCAAATGACTACCCTGAGGCACTCCAGATGTAACGTACATCAATTTTGAAACAGCGTTCTTGAATATAACCCTCTGAGTCCTACCATTCAAATAACTTGAAATCCAAGTTAATAGATTACATGGAAACCCAAGCTGATTTAATTTCAATAATAGAAGAGAGTGGTTGACAGAGTCAAAGGCCTTACTAAAATCTGTATATATAACGTCAGTCTGCATTTTTTTCTTAAATCCATTAATTACAATAGATGACAATTCAAGAAGGTTGGTGGTGGTCGATCTTCGCTTAACAAAACCATGCTGACACGGTGATATTAGCGAGGAACATAAATGTTGCAAATGAGAAGTAATAATACGTTCAAATGCTTTAGGAATTGCCGACAGTTTGTAAATACCTCTATAATTCTGGGCATCCGCCTTCGCACCCTTTTTGTGAAGTGGAATGATAAAAGAGTCCTTCCAAATAGTAGGAAAAACTGATGATGAAATAGACAAATTAAAAAGTTTAAGAATCGGTTTACATATGGTTGACGCACAAAACTTAAGCACACACCCGGGAAGTCCATCTGGATCGGGAGAATAAGTTGGCGTTGTTGTTGCTAAGTCTCTTAAGAGAGAACTTTCCGTAATTTCAGGGGTAAAAATACAATTCGCCCTATTTAAGGGATTAGGGTAGTTAGAATTTGACCAAGCAGCCGAACTATAAGTAGTTTGGAAAAACTCGACAAATAAATCAGCAATTTCAGAATCCGTCGATGCCTCCATTGAGTTAAAACGTACCGATGAAGGCAGTGCCGACGACTTACGCTTGGCATTAACAAAGTTATAAAACTGCTTCGGATCATTTGAAAATTCGAATTTACATCGACTTAAAAATATAGAATAGCAATGACTATTGAGAACATATAAGTCCGATCGAGCCACCACATATTTTGAAAAATCCGATGGCTTACCCGATTTTTTATACTTTTTATAGGTGTTTGTTTTGAGGTTTTTAAGTCTTATTATTATTATCTGATTAATTATTAAATCAGAGCCAGGTGGAATATAGGAACATGTAACAAAAATAGATATGGATTGCAAGGAAACTTTCACACTAACAAATTCAATTTCGTTATGGGTATCATAGTAAATTTTTTCAGATGTGAGGCTAGTGGTAACGGCAATCAGCACACCGCCTCCCCTACGTGAGGAGCGATCGGTCCTATAGGCATTAAAGTTATTTGACAGAACTTCAGAGTCAGATATCTCTGGTTTCAGCCAAGTTTCCGGAAAAGCCAAAATATCTGCAGTAAATGCAGAGGTGTCAGCATAAAGCTTGGGTAGCTTCATATTTAGTCCCCTAACATTTTGATAAGCCAAAAATAAACTTTTTAGTTTTTTGGCGCAGTGGAAGGTCTGTTATTTGTTCTCGGTTTATTGGAAACAAATTCTTTTATTACTAAATCATCATTAAGCCAAAAGCTTTCAGAAAGTAGTACCTTAAACTCATCAGGCGGTGCAAATATTTTAAAAGAGGATATACTACGAGCGTATGAAAATCGAAATTGTTCAACTGAAATATTCTCGGATGGGAATTTTTCACGAATAAATTCCAAAACATCCTCAGATGTGGTATCTGGGGTGAATCTAGAAACAAATAATTGCTTCCTATGTGGAACAACTGACAGTTTCTTACGTCCCCCAGCAGCAGATTGAACCACACTAAGCTGAGAGTCAGAAACGGTACCTTCTGTACCTATAGGTACGGTCGGCACCGTAGCCGGCACTGAAGATTTTTTTACCACCAGGCTTCGAGAAACAGTGAATCCACCTGAATCAGCTGTATCCCTCGGCGCAGTTGGTTCACTTACCCCAGTGTCGACAGAAACTGCTGCAGCTACCAAGTTCGGATTTGGGGAGGGCTTTTTTGCGTTTAGGCGACTCACTTAGTAACTTTTTATTATTAAATTGGGCACAAACGGAATTGAACCCCTTATTGAGCTGTTTAAAAGCACCTGAGAGATTCAAAAGGCTGTCTCGAGTTTGCTTCATAAAGCCGCTCATCTCAACTACCATTTCCTTGCAGGATCCACATGACCACATGAGACCAGAATTAAGATCAATGAAGTCTTTGACTCTGCCAGTAAATCCTGCGCATTTAACGTGCATCATCGACTCGCAGAACCAGCATAAAATAAAAGGGTCTTTAGTTGAAGACGAAAGAGTACAATTTTTCTTACAGCAGACAAGAGCCATTTAAAGGAGATGAAATAAAATAAAATAAAATATGAAAAATACCTCAAATAAATTTGGCACTGGGATCAAATTCCAAAACCACAAAGGCACAAAACACGAATAAAATAAGAGCGCGAGATCGCGTATTAATTTAAATGTAAGAGAGCACGAGAGAATAAATCTTCTATCGACTGAGCGTTGCTTGTGGGACACTAAGATGAGGAAATAATTCGAGCTGCTGTGAAACACAAGCATTCCATGAAACTAGCATTCCTTATACACTGAAATATACCAATCGCCGACAAGTACAAGTGTAGGTGAGCTTACATCACATACGCTTTAAAGCCACCAGAATCTGGTCAATGCGGCAGTGGTGTCCAACAACCAAATCATCTGTCCGATGATTTAAAATAAAAAAATGCTCAAAGAACCGTATGCGAGAAAAGGAGTTTACCGGTTCTAGCTTGTGAAATTGCTCGCTGCGTTACTGTTGGCCCGCAATAGTCCCTGTTCAATTTTGACTACGCTTGCCTTAATGGAAATATTATTATTGATTAAGTAGCTAATAGCAATGAAGTAATCATTTGGCGCTAAAAACATGCTAGCGTTCAATTTGAACTTAGTTTTGCGCTGTTTAACATTTTATTTGCTTCGGTTACGTGATGTTTATGCCGAACAGCTGCAACAGCAACAGTGCACAGACTATAAGATATACACGTGCTAGTTTCTTAAGACGTTGGGTTATTTGCGTAATTGTCGTTTAAAATTTTGTTTGAGAAATACAATGGGTATTTGTTTGCCATCACCTCCCGTCCTCCCGTCCCGTCCACTGGCCACTTTTGCACCGAAATATACGCGTTTCTGCTCGTTTTGAAATTTTCTGCACTTGCCATTTGAAGACATAACTCCCAGAATTGTTCATAATAATTTTTTTATTATAAGTTATATCTTCTTAACAAGGTCCATGAAGGTCCATTGTTGGCCGACATTAGTTATTATTCTATTATCACTTCATGGAACTCTTATTCTTGAACCATTTCCAAATAGCAATTGGCCTCTGAAACGATTACACATTCTAGCGTTAGTTTACTTTCTGAATTGCACATCCGTCCCCTTCGGGTTCGGTTCCCTTATTTTGACCACCTGTTTATGCACCTGCAATTATCTATGTCCATAAAAATCCACTTAAAATTGCAACAGCCATTTTAGCGGTAGTGTGCAAAGGCTATAGCTGGAAAAATTTTCGGTGCGGTAATGTAATGGACCAGCTGTTAAGCGGATGGTGGATTGAACTCTGGGAAGAGGCTATCTAAGACCAACCGTCACAGAAAAGTTAAAGTAGAGACCACCGCAATTAAATAAACCACCAATTATTGTTTTGGCTCACTTCCAGGTTTCGAGACATAAAATTTTAGAACAAGATATTCTGCTTTTTTTTTATTTATTTAATAGTGAGGGAATCGTTTGATCTCCTTTGCCCACCTTTTAGATTATCAAGAAAGAAATACCTTGAGAGATTCGAGAATTTTAAGTAGTTCTTATATTTTCTTTTAGAAAAAATTAGAGAAAAAATCTTTAAGCTATACGGACTTGTATAAAAGATTCCCAACCTCTTAAAACTGAGCATTTTCCTTTGAACACAATTTTTTTAAGGTGTGGGCAAACAAAAATATATATTTTTAAAGCCTAGTACTCACATCGACGAAAACCGCGAGTTAATCATAGGAGTGAGCGAGGGGCAACTACGCGGCTAACGCTTTTTGTCGGGTCTGTTTTTCAGCGCGGTACTCAGATGAGCTAAGGAAAAAGGACGCCTAATCCAAGCTATTGTCCATTATTGTGGGATTTCACCGACAGGAAGAAATCCCACAACAGGGCAAATCCGCAGAATAGTTGCAGTGCTGGAGGATATCCGCTAGGGTATCCCAGTGGAAGGGGAACATGCCGAGTAGGACTTCGCTCCCTTCATGGACATCCTGCCGGTCGCGTCCTCGCAAAGAAAGTAAGATCCGGCCACAACAATTTGCTACTTGGCAGCTTAAGCGGAGCTGAAGGACGTGCTGGTTTTATACGGAGGAGGAAAATGGGCGTCCGCTAAGGAACAGTTGGAGAAGCCATAGCCAAAACAAAAGGGTCGGGATCGCGAAAAAGTAACTTCTAAGACACTTCTGAGCGATTGAAAGACGATAGTACACATTTTACAAAAACAAAATTAGTGCGAAAAACACGCGATAAAAAGAGGTCGCAGTAATTTTGCGTAACCCCTTTTCTTACGGAAAATTTCTCTGGTCTTCCTTTGGACCCACGCTATTATTTTTCGCCCGAGCGTCATTTCGATTCGCGATTTGTCTGTGGACAGTGCGATTTGGTATCAAATTTATGCGTTTAGAAAATATAGCTTTGTTTTTTCGAAATCTTTTTGTTTGTGCCTAACGGAAGTAGACACTCGCAAGACGATCGCGTCGCGGCAATAGTAACGATGGTTACTGCGATGCGGGACCACAGGCGATGCGGGAACTGCGCTGAGGTTGAGCTGGCGTAGGTTAGCTGCTAGTTGAGATAGTGTAGTACGAGCACTATTCTCGGATTTGGAAAGTAGGACCGCGGAGTTACGAGTTGCGTTGATAACTGATTAATTCTTCATTTGATACATGCTTATATACTACTTGGAACACGGAAGTTTAGTGTAATGATTAGTGAAATAGCTATATTCTAAAGTAGGTCAGGGAATTATGATTATGGTAGCAGTTTGCGTAGTTGGCTCGGCTGACACTGCAAAATGTGCTGACTGCATTGGCGGGTCAGTGTACCGTTGAGTCGGTGAGTTAGTGAGACATATAATATGCTGATCAGCAATTCTCATCTGCAGTGGGTGCTACTGAGCGCCTGGTACTGTCCCCAACTTGGCTACTGCTTGATTTGTTTGGTGCTGGTCATGTTGAGCACCCTTGGGTACGAACACTTTTTAATTGCTTAACATATACAAATGTCCCTCTCAGCAAAGGGTACGAAATTACGTACTTATCGTGAGCTCTACGATTATTTAAAGCTATTTACGGACAAGCTAGCTGTGGACATTACTTGGCGTGTAACTGCGAGAAACCCAGCATCCAACGATTCTCCATATATTTCATTGTAAAAGGTCCATAACCTTCTAGTTTATTTTTACTTTGACTTAACAAAAAACAATTTTTGTTTCTGTTTCTTTAAGAAATGGTTATTATTAAATTTCTTATGTTGACGGAGCTGGACCTAAGTAATATTGTTCAGCAAAATTTCCTACATGCCTACATACCGTGTATACAAGTGGACAAAGCCTTTATACAACAAAGAAATGCAAAATATTGCAAAACAAGGAAGTCTGGAAGTCACTCAGAAGTGACTTTACATATGCCTGTAAAAGATACCTAGGAAAGTCTTTCCCAATTGGAAAACCTTGAATAAAAGCATATTTTTACGGCGACACTTCCAGAAGTTACTTCGGCGATATCGCGTTCGGATCGCGGAACTGACTCCCGTCGTGAAGAAATGTGCCACTTCGGCGACATTTCTAGGGGTGACTTCGGCGATACTTCCAGAAGTAACGCTCTCCTAGAGGTTGTGCCAACATGCACGGTATATGGGTAGACATGGGTGAGTTGGACAGTGTGACCGGGTTGGAAAAGCCATAATTGAAAAGACTTGTAACTAATTCAGAAATTATCTTAGATATTAGAAAGTTGGAACAACCTCTTTGAGAGTTTTATTAAATAATTAAAATTGCTTAAAAAATATTTATATTTTGATGGTTGATGTGCGGGTAGTCTCGCTCGCGTGGACAGTAAGAAACGACAAATTTAAAAATTGTATGTGTTTAACACCCCCCACTGTAAATAAATTTTCTCAAAAACTGTGGACTTAATTTTTAAGAAATGTTCACGAAACGTGTTTAAGACGATCCCCAATTTTTCCATATACCGTGCATGTTTCCACAACTTCTGAGAGTGGAGCCGTAGGTAAATTTATTTTTGTCCCCCTTTTTTGTATGGATAAAATCCGAGGTTGCTTCACTGCTAGTCAGACAAGAAGCTTGAATTAACGCTTAATAGCCTGGCTTAGCGTGCTTATGGGTACAACCTTTGTGAGGGGTTCAGTTAACAAAATAATGGGGACTCGACTTTTCGAATGCATTTTTGGGACATTAATGGTCCTCGGATGTGTCCTTAGCCTACTTAGATCGAAAGATCTTTTCTTTTTAAAGCTTAGTACTCACATTGACGAAAACCGCGAGCTAGCCACAGGAGTGAGCGAGAGGCAAATTCGAGGCTAACGCTTTTCATCGGGTCTTTTTTTCAGCCCGGTATTCAGATGAGCTAAGGAAACACCAGAAAAAATACCAGATTTAGCGTGTGAGTTTTGGTAAACGCAGTTAGCCACGGCCCAAAGAATAAGAAATCTTTGGCGTTGTTCGTGCAAAAGCGGTGTAGAATCTATAAATTAAAAATGGAAGGAAAGCCCCCAAATCGACTGGAAGAGGTCAGTGCAGATGAAATAGGACGCCTAATCCAAGCTGTTGCCCATTATTGTGGAATTTCACCGACAGGAAGTAATACCACAACAGGATATCCGCTAGGGAATCCCAGTGGGAAGGAACATGCCGAGTGGGACATAGCTCCCTACATGGACATCCTGCCGGTCTCCTCCTCGCAAAGAAAGTAAGATCTGGCCAAAAGAATTTGGTTACGCTGTACTTTTAGAAGTACATATTTAGCAGAACCACCAGTTATACGATCTCCGACAACCTCTCCATTAGGACTGCGGATACCACCACCACCAGTTACTTGGCAGCTTAAGCGGAGCTGAAGGACGTGCTGGCTTCTATAGAGATGGGGAAAATAGGGCGCCCGCTAAGGAACAGTTGGAGAAAACATAACAAGCCATTGCCAGGATGCTGGGCGACTTTCTGCAGCATTAGCGGATCAACCATGTTCCCAATCCGGCTCCCACTTCCTCAACGTCCAATATGCCCATTGGGACTCGGAGCTGGACTGTGGTGGCGAGGAAAAGATGGCGAAGCATCCGTTGGACGAGAAGGATGCTTGAAAATAATAATTTACATAAATAAAAGCATTCGTTGAACATTCCATTTATTTTAATTTTCGTTTCTTTGTGCACCAGCAGACACTTCTGTTTTGAATTGGTCCAATTGATTTGTTTTCCGTTTGGCAACAAACTCAGCTGCTTAACAGTAAGACCATGTTACATGCATTGCGGGTGATCTTTCAAAACTTCGGTCACACTTTTAAGAATAGGATTTTTCGACTAGTGAAACTTTAGCCGATCTGAGTACTAGCCCTGCAGTACCATTCAGCTCTCATTGAGCACTCAATCACTGCAAGGAGTTCATCACTCAGCCCTCAATAAGCGCACAATTTATATGGAACTGAGTGCTTAAATTAACATAATCATGTCCTAGGGTTCATCAGTGCACAAAAACTAGCACTCATTGAGCGCTTTTTTGGGCACCCCTTTGAGCGCTTTTTTGAGCAGCAAAAAAAGAACACGTTCAGCACATGTTGAGCGCTCGATTAAGCAGCGAAAAAGCGCACATTCAGCACACGTTGAGCGCTTAGCAGCAAATATAATTTTAGTTATAATTTTTATTTGCATTTATTTATTTTATAATTTGAGCTCGGGGGTTCCCGGCGTTATCGGGGTCGTTGGCACCTCCTCTTCAGCATCTGGTGCCGGCGTTGCCTTTTTTTTGGTGCAACTCAAGTCTTTAACGCACCGCATTGCCTTCTGCAGCGCCTTTTCGGGAGGCTCCGAGGGCTCCACCAGAGCGATTGCATCTAGTATTAGAACAAAAATTCGTTTTAAAAATAAAACGAGACGAGAATAAAAACGAGTGACCGAAACTAATCGTTATTTGTAAGTTTTATTTATTATAAAAGAAATGTTATCTTTGGTATTCAATGTAAAAATCCCAGAAGTCTTTTAAAAATTATACTTACAAGCAATAGTTACTTTCAGCCTCAATAAAAACTTACTTAATAAGGCGCAGACGAAATTTGGGTAGACTTTGAGCTTCTTCTTGTTTTGGCCCCCTTCCAAGTTGTGGGATAGAACAAGTTCCTCGGATAATATGCTTAAAATGGATCGACTTAGCCTTCCATTTTTTTTATAGATTTACCATTAGCCTTGTCTAAAAATATAAGAAAATTAAAAAAATATCGAGAAGAAATTTGATAACTTTTGTATTCGGTCACTTGATTTATTTTATTTTGTTGTAAAAAATTATTAAGAAAAATATACCACACACTATTTATGTATTTTTGTATTGTTTATTAAAACATTTATTTATTTTGCAGATGCGGAAAAAAAATAACACTTTCCAGGGGCTGAAAATTAGAGATGTTTGAGATTTTTATTTAAATAGTGGTTTAATATTATTAATATTAATTTTTAACGAATTTTAACCACAAACGTATGTTTTAAAAACAAACATATCTAATTTTTTGTCCCTGGAACTATGCACTCAATAAGATTTTTAAACCATTTGTTGCTTTTCACGTTAAAAATTAATATTTTTCACAGCTATTTTTTTTCCGCCACATGTTTTTTTTGGTGAATCTTGTATTTCCCTTATCTTTAATATAGATTATCTTGTTTTTTACTCTCACTGCTTACAAAATATTGTTCTGCGACAGACTTACCTGGGAATAGTTTCTCTTTCACTTTTAAGCCACTTGTATATTTAATATAACAAAGTTAATTGCTTGTACTTTTGCTTGTACTTCTCCTTCACTTAAGTAATCGCAAGTGAAAAGACGAAAAAAGGCGCGTGCCTTCCAGAAAAACAACAACAAACAACAACAACAACGTTTCCGCTAATCCGTTGTTGTTCTGTTTTTTGGGCATGTCCCGTTTGGTCTATGCATCTTGCACATAAAAGCAGGGTATTTATAGACATATCCAACTATGCAAATCGTTATATAAAAATATATTTTTAAGACTTCACATATTAATAAATAATATTAATAAACATATAAATTTTTTTAAGAAATACAAATAATTTAAAACCCAAACATATTATTTTAATTGGTTGTTTTAACATTTACAAAAAATGTCGAATTATTCAAAGGCAATGGTTCACAAAAGTCTAGCTATTTTAATTGCTGGGCCTCCTTGCCCTCACACGCATTTCTCCAGCTGAGACATGGCGAGAAAGGGAGAGCCCAAAAGTACTTTTTGTGAGTTCTCTTTGCGGACCCCGACTGAGAGCGCGTCTCTTTGCCGCCGTTGCGCGCAGCTCTGCCGGCGTCGCTGGCTGCTCTGCCGACGTCACAGTCGACTTCGTGATGATTGGGCGCTTAACTCAATTGTGGAACTACAGGGAGGCTTAAACATTAAAGCCTAGTACTCAAATCGACGAAAACCGCGAGATAACCATAGGAGTGAGAGAGAGGCAAATACTCAGCTAACGCTTTTCGTCGGGTCTGTTTTTAGGCTCGGTACTCAGATGAGCTAAGGAAATACCAGAAAAAATACCAGATTTCGCGAGTGAATTTTCGATGAACGCCGTTAGCTGCGGCCCAAATAATAAAAGACTTAATCTTTGGCGGTGTTCGTGCAGAAGCGATGGGGAATTTAAAAATTTTAAATGAAAGAAAAACCCCAAAAGCGGTAAAAGGAGGTCAGTGCAGATGAAAAGGGACGCCTAATCCAAGCTGTTGCTCGTTATTGTGGGACTTGACCGACAGGAAGCAATACCACGGCAGGGCAAATCCGCAGAATAGTTGAAGTGCTGGAGGAGATCCACTAGAGAATCCCAGTGGGAAGGAACATGCCGAGTGGGCCTTCGCTCTCTACATGGACATCCTGCCGGGCGTGTCCTCGCAAAGAAAGTAAGATCTGGCCAAATTAATTTGGTTCCGTTGTACTAATAGAATAATCTTTTTAGCAGAACCACCAGTAATATGATCTCCGAAGACCTCTCCATTAGGACTCCGTACACCATAACCACCAGCTACTTGGCAGCTTAAGCGGAGCTGGATGTCCCGCTGGCTTCTTAATGGAGGAGGAAAATAGGGCGCCCGCTAAGGAACAGTTGGAGTAGCCATGGCCAGCCACTGCCAGGATGCTGGGCGACTTCCTGCAGCATCAGCGCATCAACCCCTGTCGCGGGTCGAATTTGAGCCCGATATTTAAGTCAGTATTTAGTCGATAGGAATTGGTATTGTGCCCTGATGGAGCAATCGGGCACACTAGAAAGCCCGAAAATGGCGCACTCGTTCAATTGTTGAAAGTCATGGAGTGTGGGAGGTTATACTGCGGTAAGAAACTGTTTTATTTTAAGCCATTGTAATTGAATTTGTAATCTCCCACAGAATAAAATATATACTATGCCATACAGTCCTACATTCAAGCGTTGCCCTTGTTTGTTGTGGATCGGGTCCGTGTACATTGATGGCAACTCCCATTCTTGTTTATACAGTGGTCTTTTATTCGCAGTCAGGCGGACTGCCGCGGATCCTAACCTACAGTCAGGCGTACTGTGTTGAGGTAGGACTGACTTGGCGACTTGCGCTTATGGCTTTGGCACTTGGCGGTCATTAGCTAGAGAGTTGCCGGAACGCGCTTGTGCGTGTACATAGAAGACCCTACCGAGTGATCTTGGAGTGCAGTCACAGCGGACTGCACTGGAACGCACATTGTAGTGATGTAAATTTGGGTCGAAACATCGATGTCGATCTTCATCGTTGTTTGCAAAATGATACATCGATGTTTTGTGAAACATCGGCTAGAAACATCGATGCATCGATGTTTTCAACCCATTCCGTTATTTTTCGTTAATTCAATTTGTAGAAGCCTATTAAATTTTTTTACTGAGATTTTTTAATATTTAAATAAGAAGGAATTAAGACTACAAAAATAAAAGCTTTCTTAGTTTTTTCCTTTTTATTTCTTCATTGAAGGGTTTTGTTAACAATTTTATAAACGAACTTAAAACTATATCAATTCATGAGCATTCAGCAGTCTTTTTCATTACATTGAGAATCAAAAATAATACAATAATAATATAAAAATAAATGCTTCCTTAGCACTATTTTTCATTACATTCAGAATCAAAAATAATAATAAAAACAAAATAATGTAACAATAAATGCTTCCTTAGCTGTCTTTTTGTTATGCTTTTAAAGCAATATTAATTATTATAATTATAATAAGTAATTAAATTTTTCCAAAAAAGTATTTTTTGTCGATGCTTTGCAAAAATAAAATGCGGCTTAATCGGTCTGGTCTTAACCTGTTTCTTCTCTAGCTTAAGACATATGATGCCGCTGAAAAAACCCGTTCAGAAGGAACCGACGATCCTACTACCGGTAAAAATTGCAGCGCCATTTTATGTAAATTGGGATATGTGTTTTTCAAACCTTCCCATACTTGTAGAGGGTTGCTTTCAAATGACGCTAATGGCATTCGCAGGTACGCTATCATCTCCACATCAATATCCCCCTTAGGCTTATGAGATTGTGCCAGCTGGTGATGGTGGTCCCAAAAAGAATTGGATTTAGTTGTGCTCATCATTACTATTGTTGTCGTTGCCCATCGGTTTTACCATAGACTTGATTTTTATAATAGAGTTTGAGCAGGCCTGAGGGTCTTTAAAATGCAGTTTCTTAAATCTTGGGTCAAGAACTGTAGCCATTGCCAGAATTGAGACCTGAAACCATAAATTTAAAATAAAATATGTAAAGAAATAGATGAATAATGACATTTGAAGCATACCTGCTCTATTGAACCCAAACGCTTATCAATTTCTAACAACAAGCCTGGGTTTTCGACTATGGAAAATGGTTGAACATCTTTTGATATCATGTAAATAATGGCATCCTTGATTTTTTTGTTCTTATCCCCATCGATGCCATAATCCGCTATATTTCTAAAGCTTTCAGCAATGGAAACTTGTGCCGCAACACTAGAATCAGGTACTGCACGCACTCCAACATGTTGATCAATTTTATGAAGGGAACGCAGGTGGTCCTTCATATTGGTCGTGTTACCCGCAGTCTTCAAAACTTTGCCACAAATATTGCATTTTGCGCTATTTCCGTCAACTTTTGTAAAGTGCCTCCAGCAAAAGCTTGTCTTTGTTGTTATTCTAGAATGAATACATTTGTAATTGCAAATAACTATATTTATATACATATATATTTCACATAATACTTACTTTGGCATTGCAAACACGGTAAACTAAAACAAAAACCGCGAATTTGTCTGTGCGGCACTGAAACCATATGTTCTGCAATGTTGTGCAACTCGACGCCCGATGTTTTGGTTAAACATCGATGCATCGATAAACATCGGCATAACATAAAACATCGAAAAACATCGAAAAACATCGCCGAAAAATCATCGATGCTCGATGCATCGATGTTTTTTTACATCACTAACCACGAAAGCTTCCCGAGCTGCCTACGTTCGGAGGAAAGCCAGAGGATTGGCCCATCTTCTACTGCGCGTTTACGGAGACGACGCGGGCGTACAACTGTACGGATTTGGAGAATAATCAGAGGTTACTAAAGGCTTTAAAGGATGAAGCGCGTGAGACAGTGAAGTCGCTATTGATTCACCCAAGCAATGTGAATGCAGTAGTGGAGCAGCTGCGTTTTAGATATGGCCGACCGGAGCAGCTTATACGAAGTCAGCTCAACAGCATCCGAGATGTGCCCTCAATATCGGAGCACAGTCTGGGAAAGCTTGTCACATATGCCACGCATATGAGTAACCTAACGGCCTTTTTGCGGTCAGCGAAGGCAGAGCAGCATTTGGGGAACCCTACCCTGATGGAAGACCTTGTGGCCAAACTTCCAACAAGCAAACGAGTGGAGTGGGCAAGGCATGCTGTTACAATCAAGCCCTTTCCAACTATTGTGGATTTTAGTTCGTGGCTGACGGACTATGCAAACGTGGTCTGCGTGGTAGCAGATATGGATGGATCTGGAAAGGAGCCGAGGCGTCGAGTGCTTCATGCTAGCATCGACCGGGATCAGGAAGAGCAACAGGAAAGTTGCCAAAGAAGTTGCCCAATTTGTGGAAGGCAACATGCAGTCTTGGACTGCGAACGGTTTATTGGAGCCGCGCCTACAGAGAGGTGGAGGCTCTCCAGAAGACACCGACTATGTTTTATGTGTCTGAGGATCGGGCACATGACGGGATCCTGCACTGCGACAGGAGAGTGCCCTGTTAATGGATGCTGGAGGAAGCATCATCGACTTCTGCACGGAGCAGACAACGGCTTCAGGAGACCGCCACAGAGAGGCGGCAATTGGAGAAGCAACGATCGGGACCAACGGGGGTTTGGACCGAGGCAAGGCGTACGAGTGGATGAAGGAACATTGTCATCAGCGGATGCTCAACCGACGCCGGAAACGAATTTAAGCTGTGTCGACGAGGACAGAGAACGACTACTGTTCCATGTACTGCCGGTGACGCTATACGGAGGTGGGAAGCAGGTGGATACATACGCCCTGCTGGATGAAGGTTCTTCGGTGACGATGGTCGACAACGAGCTGCTTGGAGAGCTAGGCGTACAAGGAGTACGTCGTCAGCTGAATATGGTTTGGAGGAAGAGCCACCAGGGAGCCTACTAGCGTGGTACGTCTGCAAATTAGTGGAGCAGGCAAGTCCACCCGACATTTACTGAGAAACGTGTATGCCGTTTCGAATTTGAGTTTGCCGATGCAGAGCTTGCGTCGACAAGATGTGAGGAGCGTATACAAGGACGCTCGACTTCCGATGAAGCCCTATGAGAACGCAGTACCGAAGCTGCTGATTGGACTGGATCATGGCCATTTAGGATTGCCATTGAGGACAAGACGGTTTGCCAAAGAAGGACCGTATGCGGCCGCAACCGAACTAGGATGGGTTGTTTTTGGGCCTATAGGAGGACGACGAGATACACAATCACCGAGGTCATGTCTGCTAGCCACGTCGGTGGAGGATAACGTGGAACGGATCGTCGAGAACTACTTCGAGATCGAGAACTTTGGTGTGAAGGCGGCGCCAGCGGTCGCAGCCAGCGACGACGTGAGGGCCCAGCAGATTTTGGATGACACTACGGTGAGAGTTGGCCGTCGCTACCAGACGGGATTATTATGGAAAACGGATCACATTGTGCTGCCAAGTAGCTACGAGATGGCGTACAATCGGCTGATCAACATTGAAAAGAAAATGAAGCGAGACGGGCAGTTTGCCCAGGAACATGCCCGGATTATGAAGGATTACGTATCCAAAGGCTACGCAAAGCGTTTGGAACGACAGGATATCGCTAAGGAGAGCGACAGGATTTGGTACTTGCCACATTTTGGAGTGGAGAATCCCAACAAGCCGGGAAAGATACGACTGGTATTTGATGCAGCGGCACGAGTTGGAGACGTGTCGTTGAATTCAGCGCTGAGCAAAGGTCCGCAACACTACAAGCCCTTGGCATCTATTCTCTTCCACTTCAGAGAAGGCGCAGTCGGAGTTTGCAGCGACATCAAGGAGATGTTTCATAAGGTGCTGATCCGACCCGAGGATAGGTTTGCGCAACGATTTCTGTGGAGAGATGGGGATGACCAGCGGGATCCCGACGTGTATGAAATGCGCGTGATGACATTTGGAGCAGCATGTTCACCGAGTGCTGCACATCATGTGAAGACCGTAAATGCCAAGCGATTCATGGATTCGGATCCCAGAGCAGTCAAGGCCATCGTCGACTACCACTACGTGGACGACTATGTGGATAGTTTCGCCACTGAGAGCGAAGCTATTGGAGTAGCTACCAGAGTGAAGGAGATACATGCACAAGGCGGATTTGAGCTGTGCAAGTTTTCGTCGAGTTCCCCTGCTGTGGAGAGGATGCTCGGACCAAGTGAACACGCCCAGAGTATTGGATGGGGTGAAGCCGAGCAGAAGATTTTGGGAATGAGGTGGCAGCCAGCCACAGACGACTTCAGATTTCGAGTGCAGTAACATAAAGTGGCACCCATCGTATTGGATGGGACTAGGGTTCCCACAAAGCGGGAATCCCTGAGCATGGTTATGTCAACGTTCGATCCCTTGGGATTTCTTTGTTGCCTGATGGTAACAGCGAAGCTATTATTGCGAGAAGTCTGCCTTTATGGATTGGCGTAAGGAGATGGAGAAAGTGGATCAGTTCCGGAGCCCACGTCACTATTTTGGACATGGGCAAGTAAAGGCTATTGAGATGCACGTCTTCGTGGATGCGAGCCAGTCAGCATTCGCTGCAGTGATCTACTGGAGGATCACCTATGAGGACGACGACGTGCAAGTGAGTTTTTTGTGCGCAAAGACGAAGTGCTGCGATGGATTAACAGTACACACAGGCGCTACAAGCAGTTCGTCGGGAACAGAGTAGCGGAAATTTTGGAGTCAACGAAGGTGGCCCAATGGAGATGGCTACCGTCCGCCGATGTGGCTGATGATGCGACCAGGTCGCGATGTAGCGTGGACTTGAGCGAGGAGTCGCTCTGGCTAAATGGACCGGCATTCCTGAGGAGACCAGCGGCGAGCTGGCCAGGATCTGCACCCAGCGACGAGGCGGATGCAGATGATGAAGAAGAAATGCCTAGTGAGTTTGTGCTCATTGGAGCAAGTGAGACCTTTATACCGTTTCAGAGATTCTCAAGCTACAGGCGATTGTTGAGGACTGCAGCCTGGGTTCACGCGTCGATGCCGTGGACAACGAGATGAGCTTGAGAACTATGGCCTCACAGCAGCGGAGTGTGAGGACGCTGAGAATCTGCTGATTCGGAAGGCGCAACATGAGGCGTTTCCCGACGAGATGCGGGCCGCTGAGAATAAACTGGAAGTCGCTAGACGGAGCGACATATGTGGACTGGCGCCATACCTAGATGGCAACGGAGTCTTGCGAGCTTACGGCAGGATTGATGCGGCGCTGTGTATACCCTACAGCGCAAAGAGGCCAGTGATCCTTTCGCACCGGCACAGCCTAACAGAGATGGTTGTGCGCTATGCCCATGTGGGGATGGAGCATCAGAACGTGGATGCTACGATCGAGGAGATCCGGACCAAGTTCTGGATAACGAAACTGAGACGAGTTCTACAGGGAGTGATTTCTGGATGCAGCCAGTGCAAGCTGCAGAGAGCGCGACCGATGCCGCCGATTATGGGACCCCTGCCGGAGGATCGTCTGGAGGCCAATGGTTGGCCATTCTCGTCCGCTCACCAATTTGCCAGTGAGTGCGGACCAGTAAGCCCCTCTTACGCCGAACGACCTGCCCAAGGGAGCAGCTTGCCTGCCGGATACCCCCGGCCTGGATGGAGGCCTTGTTAAGGAAGGCGCCACAAGGAAACAGTGGCGCATAGCAAGGATGTTGAGGGACCGATTCTGGAAAAGGTGGGTCTTGGAGTACCTGCCCACATTGACGCGGCGAGAGAAGTGGTGCCGCAGAGAGGAGCCGATTCGTCGAGGAGACATCGTCTTCGTTTGTGACACAGCTGTACCGCGGCGAGATTGGCGGAGAGGCATCGTCGAGGAGGCCTTTGCTGGAGTCGATGGAGAGATTAGGCGAGCCAGAGTGCGGATCATGGATGGAGATCGGACTCGCTGGATAATGCGCCCCGCTTCAAAGTTGGCGGTTTTGGATTTAAGTGAAGATGTCCTTCACGGAGATGGGGATGTCGCGGGTCGAATTTGAGCCCGATAGTTAAGTCAGTATTTAATCGATAGGAATTGGTATTGTGCCCTGATGGAGCAATTGGGCACACTAGAAGCGCGAATATGGCGCACTCGTTGAATTGTTGAAAGTCATGGAGTGTGGGAGGTTATACCGCGAATAAAATATATATTTTGCAATACAGTCCTACATTCAAGCGTTGCCCTTGTTTGTTGTGGATCGGGTCCGTGTATATTGTAGGCAACTCCCATTCTTGTTTCGACAACCCCGTTCCCAATCCGGCTACCACTTCCTCGAGGTCCAATATGCCCATTGGGACTCGGACTGCGGACTCGGACTCGGACTGCGGTGGCGCGGGAAAGATGGCGAAGCATTCGTGGAACCCCTTCAGTTCTGTATAGGGACGCGGTGACATGGCTCAAGGCAAAAAGCTTTTTTGTTTTTTTTTTTGTGCCTAAAACGCTGTGCCGCTGTTGACGTCAGCAGAGCAGTCGGCGCAGCGTAGAAGACTGCCTACGAAAACGATCGTGGAACAACGAGAGGCAGATATGCTGATATTTCCCTCTCTTTCTTGTCTTATAAACTGCCTGCACTCCGCGCTCGCAGAGACAAACTTCGGCCAGTCCGTTATTTTTTTTGCGTCTCTCCGTTATGTTCGGCTACCCTTCAGTTCCAAAAAAAAAGTTTTACTTGTGAATCACCTTGGGAATCATGTGGGACATGTCCTCGTGCACAGGTGAAGAACAAGTGACGCTCCATATAGAAAATTGTATGGGATGTCCGCATTTTCACAAGTGAAAATTCAAATGAAAATTTTTCGAAGTCCTACGGGATTTCACTTGTTCCTTATACTCATTTTTCGTATAGCCTGTCACGTGCCGGTGACACGTCCCAAGTGAATCACTTGTGAAAATCAGAATTTTTCCATGAGTTTTAACTTGTGAAATCACTTGCAAGTGACACGTCCCAAGTGAAATCACTTGGGAAAATCAGAATTTTTCCATGACTTTTCACTTATGAAAATATAGAATTTAAAAAAAATACATTTTTAATTACATTTAAATAAATTTTAATTAGATCGTATTATTCAGATTTTCAATAAGGGGACAATTATTGTTAGTATTTCTGGTTTTTTGTTTTGTTAGTTTGTTTTTCACGTTCGTCATCGCCTTTCTCAAACATTTGTCCAGGTCTTTGGAGTCCTTGGCAAACGCTCCTGAAAAAATGTATGGGCATATGATTAAAAAATGCGTTTTACTTTTTTAATTGTATATTTACCTTATATAGCTGTGTATAAACACTATGCAGGATTTTTTTTGGCACAAAACATTTTGTCATCCACTTTCGGCTAACGGAACCCATTGAATACCTTCAACATTTACGTACTTTAAACTAAGATCAATGCACAGCATCTTAAACTTTATGTAGCACTTACCTGACTTTATTATATTAACTAAACGATTAAAGTAACTCTGCTGCGCACAATTAAAATGCATGCTTCCCTTTTAATCACTCAAACAGAATGCACCAAGTCTTCTCACCCCTTTACTTGATTTCTTTTGTTTTCTCTTCGCTGTTGGCGCGTGCCACTGCACCTATACCCTTTTTAAAACGAAAAATAACCGACTATATAATTTGTACTTCTTAAGTAAAAAATACAATACGAATTTTTTAAAAATGTTAATACCAATACTACTAATGTTTTAAATATTGAAATCAATTTTAACGGACTAATTTTCTATAATTACACTAAAAAAATATATTGTAATAAACATGTATAATATGTAAACATAACATTATAAGTAAATCCAAATTACTTAATTTTACTATAATCAAATAATTTACTTTTATAAAACAATATATGTTGTTTATTTTCGATACACAATATTGCTCCTAAAATATTAGGGCATTCACATGTCGCTGCTCCACGAAAATTTTTCCAACGAAATATTTGTCGCTAGCCGAACATAACGGAGAGATGCAAAAAAAATAACGGACCGGCCGAAATTTGTCTCTGCGAGCGCGGAGTGCAGGCAGATTATAAGACAAGAAAGAGAGGGAAATATCCGAATATCTGCCTCTCTTTGTTGCACAATCGTTTTCGAGGGCAGTCTTCTACGCTGCGCCGACTGCTCTGCTGACGTCAACAGCGGCACAGCGTTTTAGGCACAAAAAAAAAAACAAAAAAGCTTTTTGCCTTGAGCCATGTCACCGCGTCCCTACTGCAGAACTGAAGGGTAGCGACTAACATTTTGGCGGAAAATTTTTCGTGGAGCAGCGACATGTGAATGCCCTAATATTTTAGGAGCATTATTGTATATCGAAAAAAAACCACTAATATTGTTTTTTAAAATTAAATTATTTGATTATAGTAAAATTAAGTAAATTGAATTTACTTATAATGTTATGTTTACTTATTCTACATTTTTATTACTATATAATTTTGTAGCTTAATTATAGATGTAGTTCAGATGAGATTAAATATTTAAAACATTTTATAATTAACATATTTAAAAAAATTCACATTGTGTTTTTTACTTAAGAAGTACAAATTATATAGTCGGATATATTTCGCCTTAGAAAGGGTAGAAGTGCAGTGGCACGCGCCAACAGCGAAGAGAAAACAAAAGATGAATTTTAAATTCTATATTTTCATAAATAAGAATTCATGGAAAAATTCTGATTTTCACAAGTGATTTTACTTGGGTCGTGTCACTTGCAAGTGATTTCACAAGTGAAAACTCATAGAAAAATTCTGATTTTCACAAGTGATTCACTTGGGACGTGTCACCGGCACGTGACAGGCCATACGAAAAATGAGTATAAGGAACAAGTGAAATCCCGTAGGACTTCGAAAAATTTTCATTTGAATTTTCACTTGTGAAAATGCGGACATCCCATACAATTTTCTATATGGAGCGTCACTTGTTCTTCACTTGTGCAAGAGGACATGTCCCACGTGATTCCCAAGGTGATTCACAAGTGATACTTTTTTTTGGAACTGAAGGGACGTTAAGGAAGCTTTAAACTACTAATTTGCATAAATAAAAACATTCGTTGAACATTCCATTTATTTTTATTTTACTTTCTTTGAGTACCAGCAGACTTCACCTTTTTAAATTTCTCCAATTGACTTGCTTTCCGTTTGGCAACAAACCCAGCCGCTCGACTAGTTAAACTGTTAGCCGATCTGAGTACTAGGCCTGAACCATGAGAGCTGGAAGATCATCGATGTTTACATACATCGATGTTTCGATGTTTTTCAGAAGAAAACATCGATACATCGAATTTTTTTTGGGTGTAATTTTGAAAAATGTTTTTACTCCATATAATATTATAAACGAATACCACAAATAAATGCAATGTGTAAGTTCATTATAAAAAATTATGCTTTATTTAAGATCCATTGTTTTCTGTTTTTGTTTCCTGCAAATTCAAAGTGAAACTTAAACTACTCGTTCAACACAAGAAGTAAAATTAAATCACAATTAAATTAGTAATAAATTAAAAAACAGTATAAAGTTCTACTCAAAAAAATAAGAAAAAAGTAACATAACTAAAACTAAATTATCCAATCATTTTTGTTTAGGAATAAAATCATGTTCTCTTCTCGCTTACAACTAGTCCAGCTTTACTGAACATCCTCTCACTTTCAGTAGAGGTGGCCGGTACGCAGAAGTATTTAAAAACGCATGTTTTGAATCCGGCGTCATTTGATATCTGATGAAAGAAGAAATTGGATTTTTAAGTTGGTTACCAATTAAATTGTTATTTTTTGTACCTTCCAATAATCCAAAGGGTTTTGGGCAGGGTTCAAATTACTCGCATTCAAGTATTGTTGCAAAGATAATATGGAATCCACGCGATCGCTATGAATTTTTTTGAGTTTGATTAGTTTGTAAAAAACTAAACAACTGGTGTTGGCGATCTTCTCCATATCGAAGCGCCGACAACACCAATATTTGTCGAGATCTATACCAATTTGAACGTATATTTTAGTTTATATTACTTAATTAATCAAAAATGTGCTTAGCTTACCAAGATTTATTTCTGCCAAGCAGTGATGGAACATCGATGTTTGAAAACCTCGATGTTTCCCGAGTTTTGGAAAACATTGATGTATCGATACATCGCCGATGTTATTTCCAGCTCTATGAACCATCCTATTTTTCGTTTTTATTTTTAAGAGGTATTCGAACTTTTTCTCGAACATTTATTGTTTTAAGAGGTGGGCTAAAGGTTTTTTCTGAAGAAAAAATGAGAAAAAACTTAGATGATCAAATATTTTCCAATGTCTTAAAGTTTTCAAACAACTTTAAAACGATGGAAGATAATATTGGAATATATTAAAAATTCGAATTTGTATGCCCTGAGAACTGAACATTGGCAAAATAAACTAATTTGTGTTTAAGCATGGGCAAACGGTTCGGCTTTTCAAATTTCATATATTTCTTTAAATCGACCGAGCTTGATTGAGCAGTGGGATCGGAGTATAATTTATACAACCGTGTTCCGCTTTTAAATCACCGGCGCTATTTTGAACCTAATTACATGTTAACTATAGAAGGAACTGTTAACGCGAAAAATGGATGAACTTTTAAGCGATGTGGTACCACAAGAGGATTTGGAGGTTCCAACTGCATTTTGACGTTGATTGTTACGAATATAATAAGTTTTATTATTGTAGAGGTTTGAAAAAAAATATCATCACGAACTTGAGTTGGATGGAGAAGTAGCCACAGAGACAAAATTTGAGTACGAAAGATTAATTTGACATTTTAAAGGATTAAAATACCCGCCCATTACTTTATTTTTCGTTACACGATAGGTATGCATTCTGCCTGGTCCGTAGTCGTTACACAAACGACATCAGAAAGGTGACTATCACTGAGAATTAGAAATGTGTGTATTTCAGAAGTTGCTTAAAAACACAGGGTATTTTGTTATTGGAGGAGTTGGCCCGTACTCACCCAGAAGGAAGACGTGACTATATATATTACCTCGCATTTGGAAATGCTCGTATAAAGGAGTATACTTCTGGCTTAAAGTACTGCAGAGCTTTTCTGGACATCGAATCCAATGATCAAGTGCGCTCCCTTCAGGTAAATATCTCTATATATCGCTATTTTAATAAAAGAGTGACATATTAAAATAAAAAAATAAATTCAAACTACACCAGAAGGGTTAACTGATTGTCTAAAAATTACCCATATACCAAAATGCAGCTGATGACGCATACAAACTTTGAAGCAAAATTAAAACAATATCCGCAGAAAAGAAATTTCGTAGTAAACAAGAAAGGAAGTTAGCTTCGGCAAGCCGAAGCTTGAATACCCTTGCAGCTATAATTATTAAATTTAAAAACAAAAAATGATATTCCCAATAATAGTATAAAATAAAACACCGAAGCTATAATTTGATTCATATTATTTTCCTACCAATTTTCCGATCGTTCCTATGGCAGCTATATGATATAGTCGTCCGATTTTGATAAAATTAAATTCAAAATTCAGAACTAATAAAAAAAGGTAATTTCCAATCGTAGGAGGTTATATGTTAAAAAACACCGAAGCTATAATTTGTTTCATATTATTTTCCCACCAATTTTCCGATCCTTCCTATGGCAGCAATATGATATAGTCGTCCGATTTTTATAAAATTAAATTCAAAATTCAGAACTAACTAAAAAATGTTATTTAAAAGCGTAGGAGGTTATTTGCTAAAAAACACCAAAGATAGAATCTTATTAAATTTTTTTCCCGAATATTCCTATGGGAGCTATAAGATATAGTTGTCCGATCCGGCTGGTTTCGACTTATATACTACCTGCAAAAGATATAAGACTTTTGGGAAAGTTTCAGCCCGATAGCTTTAAAACTGAGAGACTAGTTTGCGTAGAAACGGACGGACAAGGCTAGATCGACTCGTCTAGTCATGCTGATCAAGAATATATATAACAGGCCGGATGAAAAGTCCCCGGTCTGACCCATAGATGGCGTTACTAGATTTTTTTCCATATGATTTTCATTCAGTACCAACCTTCAAACGATACGTGTCGAAATTTGACAGCAATCGGACAATAAGTTCGGGAGTTATAGTGATTTGAGTGAAGCTACTTTTGTTATTGTTGAAAAGATGGAAAAAAAAGAATTTCGTGTGTTAATAAAGTATTGCTTTTTGAAAGGAAAAAATACAGTTGAAGCAAAAGCGTGGCTTGATAAAGAGTTTCCGGGGTCTGCACCAGGAAAATCAACCATCATTGATTGGTATGCTAAGTTTAAACGTGGTGAAATGAGCACTGAAGACGGTGAACGCAGTGGACGCCCAAAAGAGGCTGTTACCGACGAAAACATCAAAAAAATCCATAAAATAATTTTGAATGACCGTAAAATGAAGTTAAGCGAGATAGCAGACATTGTGAAGATATCAAAGGAACGTGTACATCATATCATTCGCGAATATTTGGGCATGCGAAAGCTCTGTGCAAAGTGGGTGCCGCGCGAGCTCACAATCGATCAAAAACAACAACGAGTTGATGATTCGGAGCAGTGTTTGGAGATCTTTAAGCGCAATAAAGCCGAATTTTTCCGTCGATATGTGACAATGGATGAAACATGGCTCCATCACTACACTCCAGAGTCCAATCGTCAATCATCTGAATGGACAGCAAGCGACGAACCCAATCCAAAGCGTGGAAAAACGCAACAGTCGTCTGGAAAGGTTATGGCGTCTGTTTTTTGGGATGCGCATGGAATAATATTCATCGACTATCTCCAGAAGGGACAGACAATCAACAGCGACTATTACATTGCTTTATTGGAGCGGTTGAAAGCCGAAATCGCAAAGAAACGGCCGCATTTGAAGAAGAAAAAAGTGCTGTTCCACCAAGACAATGCACCATGTCACAAGTCTGGAAAAACGATGGCTAAACTTTATGAATTGGGCTACGAATTGCTTCCTGATCCACCGTATTCTCCAGATCTGGCCCCCAGCGACTATTTCCTGTTTGCAGACCTTAAAGGAATGCTCGCTGGCAAGAAATTTAAGACCGATGATGAAGTGATTGCTGAAACTGAGGCCTATTTTGAGGATAAACCGAAAGAGTACTACAAAAGTGGCATCGAAAAGTTGGAAAATCGCTATAATCGCTGTATCGCCCTCGAAGGCAACTATGTTGAATAATAAAATTGAATTTTGAAAAAAAAATTTTTTTTACTATGGTAGACCGGGGACTTTTCATCCGGCCTAGTATGTACAGTGGTGCTCATATACTTAAGCCACAAGACTTCAACCAAGAATTTTAAGGAAAAATAAGAAAAGTTTTTATTTTACAGCTCCAATTTTTTGTGTCGCATAAGTTCTACATATCAGTGTTCTAATAGAAGAATAACCAAGTTATAAAAATATAAATTCAACGAAAAACTTAAAAAATCTGAGACCATCTCCAAAATGTCCTGCTCACATACTTAAGCCACCTGGAAAAAATGGTTGAAAAAGTTAAAATTTACCCAATATTCCTTATACTTTTAATTAATTTCCTTTAATATTGAGTGGGATGACCTTTCTGCTTAAGAACAGCGGAGCAACGCTTTGGCATTGAATCCACAAGACGTGTGCACTGTTAAGGCGTGATTTTCTTCCACTCTTGTAAAATCGCCACAAATCGTTTTTATTTGCTGGCTTTTTTTGGCCAACGACTTGTTTAAGAATTCCCCACAAGTTCTCTATAGGGTTCAAGTCGGGGCTCTGCGGTGGCCATTGCAAAACATTGATTGCCTCTTGGTTAAGCCACGACTTGACTATCTTGCTGGTGTGTTTCGGGTCGTTATCCTGTTGAAATATCCAGGCAAGTGGCAAATTATCGGCATATTCTCCAGATAAATTGTTAATAAGGATGTCCCTGTACATTTCGCCGTTCATAATGCCTTCTATCTTCACTAGGGGACCTACGCCCGATGCGGTGAAACAGCCCCAGACCATAATCGAAGCGCCACCATGTTTAACGGTCTTTTTCGTGTACTTGGGGTCCAATTGTTTGTTGGGAGGACGTCGTACATATGGTTTACCATCACTTCCAAAGACATTAAACTTGGATTCGTCGCTCCAAACAATCATGTTCCAAAAATTGGGACCTTTTTGAATATGCTCTCTGGCGAATTGAAGGCGCTTTTTAACATTTTTAATGGACAGCAATGGTTTTTTTGGGCAATGCGTCCATATAACCCGAATTCATTTAGCCGTCTTCTTATGGTCTGCGCCGACACATTCACGCCATAATCTGCCACCATTTGACCTCTGATTTGCGTCGAAGTCAAGAACGGATCGGCTTTACTGATTTTGGAAATCCGTCTATCGTCGTTTAAAGTGGGTTTTCTGGGCTTTTCACGTGGAATATTTTCCCAGGTTCCATTTTTCTTATAAAATGCAATGACATTTCTTACTTTGCCACGCGAAAAATGTAAAGTCTTACAAATTTGTAGAACACTTGTGTTTTTTTCGTAATGTTCCCATATTAGCTTTCTTTCGGCCGGATTTGAATTTTTATTTTTAGCCATAGCGGTCAAATTGTTTTGGGAAACGTATTTTATATTCAATATTTTAGTTTAGAAAATAACTAGCACAACTTTCCGGAAAAAAACACAAGTTTGACGATTTTAGCTCAAGGTGGCTTAAGTATATGAGCAGAGCGCAATACTCCTTTTTGACTTTTATTCAATTTTTTGGGAACCCACGAATTCCTACTTGTCATTTCTTACTGTGATCAGCTGCTTAAATAGCAGTGTTGCAAAATGCAAAAAATTGCAGGCCAAAATAAATATGTTCAAAAAAGTTATTAAGAAAACAGTTTATGGTAGTGGCAGTGGCTTAAGTCTATGAGCACCACTGTACTTTATGGGGTCGGAAACGTCTCCTTCACTGCGTTGCAAACTTCTGACTGAAGGGTAAAAAATGATAAATTATTTCCAAGTCCTGAAACTGTAACTTCGGATTGCATAACTCATGAACACCAATAGAAGAGTATCGATTTCTGTTCCGATATATCTCCCGGGGATTCAAGTCTTACTTGCGTGCACTCACTAGTTCCAATGACTTTAGAAAACATGGCAATTTTTTAATAATGAACATTTTCTTGACGATTGTCAATATGCGGGAAATTAATTAACTATTTTGTTAAGGATGCTGAAACAAATTAAATCTCCTTAACAACTTGAACGATGCAATAATGCCACAAAAATGGTCTGCAGTTATAAAAAAACTTAATTGACCTTTTTCAAATAATTAATTTAACCAAAAGAATACACTTCTCTACTTTGGATTGACTTGAATACAGTATACAATAAAGGCCAATAAGTCTATAACTCGTTTAGCGCCCACATTTTTTAATATTTTGGTTCAAATTTAAATGAGATTTGGTTCTTATTATCTATTTACATGCCAGCAATTATTTGAATCGGACCATTCATTCAAAAGTTTTAACCAAACAATAATCACAAATTAAATAGAGTGCGAGAGGGATGGAGATATATTTATACAGAAATGGGCTGTTACGAATTACCAAAAGTCTTATTTCTATTGTACGTAGTAAATAAGTCGGATCGAGCAACTGTAACCTATAGCTTAGGAATTACCAAAAAACAAGAAGC
The DNA here is from genome assembly GCF_014743375.2 of Drosophila subpulchrella. NCBI lineage: Eukaryota > Metazoa > Arthropoda > Insecta > Diptera > Drosophilidae > Drosophila > Drosophila subpulchrella. The sequence continues at coordinate 172,447 of NW_023665726.1, read as the reverse complement.
AAGTTTCTATATCCTTGCAGGTCGTTCACGTGGGAGCGTTGTATGTGCAGGGCTTTTCGATTTTTAGAAAACTTAAAACTAATTACAGAAACATTAAGGTAATGTCCCATTTTAATTTACAACCGTATATGTGTACCGAAAATGAATATAACGGTCTTAGTATTATTTGGACATTAAATATCGGATCGTTCCTATAGCAGCAATATGATGAAGTCGTCCGATTTTTTTAATAATTTTATTCAAAATTGTGAAATATTAATAGAATGATATTTCCAAGTATAGAAGTTAATATCTCAAAAAACACAAAAACAAAAGTTTTGACGAATATGTCATAATAGCTGCCATAGTAAGGATCGGATAAATATTTATTTTTGATCATATTCTCTTCTACTCATGTATATTGCATTTCAATATTAGATACATTTAATATTTCAGAATTTCGAATTCATTTAATAAAAATCGGACTACTATGTATATAATATAGCTAAAGGAAGGTTCGGAAAATGTATATCAAAATAATACGAAACCCGTTATATTTCGTTTTCGGTAAAAAATATACACTTAACTACAATTAGGGACTGTTATTGAGCATCCATCTATTTAAATTTTAGAGGCAAAAATAATTGTGCGAGGAAAAGCAACCAAATTAATTAAGTTCAAACGGAATAATTAATCGCACACACGTGTATTTTGTTTTTTCAAGTTTTTCAATTATGTGCCACAAATAACTTAACTTGCCATAATATTTTTTGCTGAAACACTCAATACATAACACACATATTTTCCCCTACTCTGATTACACAGGTCGACAAAAAAAGGCCAGGATTGAACGCTACAAAATTGAAAGCATTTTACCTGTAGAGTACGACAAGGAACTTACAAACTTTCCCCTACGTCACTGATTTAAGAAAATCTTGGGTAAAGTACCGAATTTGGGTTTTCAAGTATTTTTTACGGCCTAACAAGGAAGAACGCTATAGTCGAGTACCTCGACTATCAGATTCCCGTTACTCAGCTAAAGGGACAAAAGGGAAATGGAGATATGCAAGCAGCAAAGCGAGATTTAAATGCGCCACCTACCCACGATCTCAATATATGGTTATTTGGGCGATAGGCAGATTTAAGCGTATGGGCGTTAGAGTGGGCGTGGCAAACTTTTTGGGTCAATCGATAGGTATTGACGAAACTAATACATTTAAGTTAAAATTTGTTATCTAGCATGAAAATTGTGGGCGCCTCTGGTTTGGGCGGTTTGTGGGCGTTAGAGTGGGCGTGGTATATTCGCGTAACAAGCTAGCGCTGCGTACAAGGCTACGGAATATAAAACTAAATCCCAATTCTCTATTCTCGATAGTTTCCGCGATATCCGCGTTCATATTTACGATTTTTTAAAGTTTGTGGGCGTTAAAGTGAGCGTGGCAAACTTTTTTTTGGGTCAATCGATAGGTATTGATAAGAGCAATACATTTCCGTTAAAATGTTATTCTAGCATCAAAACTGTACCCCCGTTTTGGTCGGTTTGTGGGCGTTAGAGTGGGCGTGGCACGCTGCTGAAACAAACTAGCGCTGCGCATGAAGCTCAGGAATCTGCATGCCAAATCCCAATAGCCAAGCTCTTATAGTTTCCGAGATCTCAGCGTTTATTCGGACGGACGGACAGACAGACAGACGGACATGGCTAGATCGACTCGGCGGTCGGATACGCTTCCTTCTGCCTGTTACATACTTTCCGATGGATCTAGTATACCCTTTTACTCTACGAGTAACGGGTATAATAACAGCTAAATCATATGAAGCCCAGAACCAGAGTAATGCCGATGTGGTACTTTGAACCTTTAGCTTCACAAATGAACCACACGATTTTCACAAACTTTACGGCTTAATACCAGTCAAACCATAATATAGCTCAAACGGTACTTTGAACCTTTGACTTTAACAGTGAACCATCAAAACTTAGATAAAGTGAATTTTACTAAGTTTATTATTGTCACGGGATTACCTGTGTTATCTTAATGATCGTGTTTTTTGGTTTATGTCACTCTGGTATTAGATGGTCGATATATAAATGAGTTTAAAAATTTAAATGATAATTTTAAAACTTGCATTTCAGGAATACATTAAGAAACAAATTGATAAGGAAGTTGCGAAGGGCATGGCAGTCGCTGGTGGAGCAGCCCTTGTACTTGGTGGAATATTGGGTCTAGGCATTGCTATGGCTAGAAAGTAATACTATATAATACAAGTATACTTTTCATTAAAACATTTTCTTTGGAAAATAATTTGTTTAAACAGTGGTTAATTATGATTTAATCTATTTTTGTATAAAATCGACAACAGGATAACTATTGATTAAATTTGTTTGTTTCTTTTTTTAGTAAACAAAAACGGGAGAAATAGTGAAATCCATAATTTTTACGGAATCTTAATCCACCTGCAACTTGCACAACACAGCCGTTTTGTCTGTTGCTTAAATCGATAAATAGTAATTTACTTCATTAATGTTCTTAAATATTGTATTAAGTTTAACCGCTATAATTCAATAAAAGGCCCAAATGTTAATTTTTTATTTTATATCTAATAATAAAATAGGACCCCAAGAAAGGGAAAGTCAACCGGCAGTTAAAACAGCTAGACAAAAATCTAAAGAACCGAAATTCTGATTAATTTGAGGACGTGTGTACTAACAACTGATGACGCAAGTTATGTTACACATTGTTAAGGGGCACTATCCCAATTAATAAACAACTTTGAGCCGAGAGCAAATCTCCCAATAACTTTGACTGGCTTAGAGATAAATCCGTGGTCATCTATTTCTCTCAACTACTTCTTCCAAATTATTCCCACCAAGATCAGTTTCACAGACTCCGCATGAAACTGATACTGCAAACGTCCAAGCCGATATTATAAAATCAGAGCCCCAAAGCGAGCCCTGAAGTCCGCTAAGATAAACACAAGAGCCCCAGAGTGAGCCCTGAGTCCGCTAACGTAAACACAAGATCCTCAAAGCGATCCATAAAGTTCGCTAACGTAAACATCAATTTACGGCCGAATTTTAATTTCAAATTTAGTTTGCAAATTGCATCATCCTATTTTCCGATTCTCTTGTGTTAGTCTCTTAATCAATTTTGAGATAAATCTCTTAAGCCGAGGTTTGATTACACCAGTTTACAAAAAAAAATTGATGAAATACGCACTTCAGGAAACCTTTTTTTTCCGGTAAGATACATCTCCCTGATTAAGAAAAGGGCATTTAAAATTTTTTCTATGGTACCAATTTTTTTTAAAGTGTAAAAAACGTTTTTCGCACTTTTTTATTTTCTAACTCGAGTTGTGATAAACCGAATTCGGTCATTAAAGACTCATTTTACAGGTAATGGAATGCCCTTTAACTTTCTTATACACATCATTGATTTCCATTCTTTAGTTTAGAAGCTACACTTCGTCAAAGTTGAAAAAGTTGGAAAAAATGCAAAAACGCTGGCATAAATTGCTTCTTTAAAAATACACGCCTAAAAACCGAAATTAGTTTTATGTTGTTTTCTTAAAGGCTGAACTTTAACGGAGAATATAAGCCATTGATCACGACAATCCGTTGGTAAATCGATTTTTTACAGATTTTTAAACGTATATACCCAAGTTCAGTGTTCGGGAGCAGCGGCCGTTAAACATTATTTTAAATTTTCAGTGTTGGGGAACGTAAGAATTTGGTGCAAGTTGTAGTGCATAACGTCAGTTTCCTTGCTATTTCCTTGCTAAAAATATATGAAAATGATTTCCTTGTAACTGCAATCGCATACTTTTTAGCTTGCCCAGCACTAATAGCAAAGAAACTGACGTTATGCATAACTACTTGCACCAAAATCTTACGTTCCCCAACACTGAAAATTTAAAATAATGTTTAACGGCCGCTGCTCCCGAACACTGAACTTGGGTATATACGTTTAAAAATCTGTAAAAAATCGATTTACCAACGGATTGTCGTGATCAATGGCTTATATTCTCCGTTAAAGTTCAGCCTTTAAGAAAACAACATAAAACTAATTTCGGTTCTTAGGCGTGTATTTTTAACGAAGCAATTTATGCCAGCGTTTTTGCATTTTTTCCAATTTTTTCAACTTTGACGAAGTGTAGCTTCTAAACTATTGAATGGAACTCAATGATGTGTATAAGAAAGTTAAAGGGCATTCCATTACCAGTAAAATGAGTCTTTAATGACCGAATTCGGTTTATCACAACTCGAGTTAGAAAATAAAAAAGTGCGAAAAACGTTTTTTACACTTTAAAAAAAATTGGTACCATAGAAAAAATTTTAAATGCCGTTTTCTTAATCAGGGAGATTTATCTTACCGGAAAACAAAGGTTTCCTGAAGTGCGTATTTCATCAATTTTTTTTTGTAAACTGGTGTTATTGATCATTGAACTCGAGGCAGGGCAGTCCGTTTTTAAGAATCGAATCGAGTAGTTGAAACGACTGTATGGTAGAGCAGTAAAACAAATTTGGTTCGACCTATAATATTGTAATAGTGAATAAGTGAAGTTGAAAAAAAAAATAAATTTTTTTAACAAATTCACTAATGAGAAAGTTTATTCGCATACAAACTTTGAAGCAAAATTCAAACAATATCTGCAGAAAAGAAATTTCGTAGTAAAAAATGATAAATTATTACCAAATCATGAAACTATAACTTCGGATTGCAGAACGCATGTACACCTATAGAAGAGTATCGATTTCTGTTCCGATATATCTCCCGGGGATTCAAGTCTTACTTGCGTGCACTCACTAGTTCCAATGACTTTAGAAAACATGGCAATTTTTTAATAATGAACATTTTCTTGACGATTGTCAATATGCGGGAAATTAATTAACTATTTTGTTAAGGATGCTGAAACAAATTAAATCTCCTTAACAACTTGAACGATGCAATAATGCCACAAAAATGGTCTGCAGTTATAAAAAAACTTAATTGACCTTTTTCAAATAATTAATTTAACCAAAAGAATACACTTCTCTACTTTGGATTGACTTGAATACAGTATACAATAAAGGCCAATAAGTCTATAACTCGTTTAGCGCCCACATTTTTTAATATTTTGGTTCAAATTTAAATGAGATTTGGTTCTTATTATCTATTTACATGCCAGCAATTATTTGAATCGGACCATTCATTCAAAAGTTTTAACCAAACAATAATCACAAATTAAATAGAGTGCGAGAGGGATGGAGATATATTTATACAGAAATGGGCTGTTACGAATTACCAAAAGTCTTATTTCTATTGTACGTAGTAAATAAGTCGGATCGAGCAACTGTAACCTATAGCTTAGGAATTACCAAAAAACAAGAAGCAAGTTTCTATATCCTTGCAGGTCGTTCACGTGGGAGCGTTGTATGTGCAGGGCTTTTCGATTTTTAGAAAACTTAAAACTAATTACAGAAACATTAAGGTAATGTCCCATTTTAATTTACAACCGTATATGTGTACCGAAAATGAATATAACGGTCTTAGTATTATTTGGACATTAAATATCGGATCGTTCCTATAGCAGCAATATGATGAAGTCGTCCGATTTTTTAAATAATTTTATTCAAAATTGTGAAATATTAATAGAATGATATTTCCAAGTATAGAAGTTAATATCTCAAAAAACACAAAAACAAAAGTTTTGACGAATATGTCATAATAGCTGCCATAGTAAGGATCGGATAAATATTTATTTTTGATCATATTCTCTTCTACTCATGTATATTGCATTTCAATATTAGATACATTTAATATTTCAGAATTTCGAATTCATTTAATAAAAATCGGACTACTATGTATATAATATAGCTAAAGGAAGGTTCGGAAAATGTATATCAAAATAATACGAAACCCGTTATATTTCGTTTTCGGTAAAAAATATACACTTAACTACAATAAGGGACTGTTATTGAGCATCCATCTATTTAAATTTTAGAGGCAAAAATAATTGTGCGAGGAAAAGCAACCAAATTAATTAAGTTCAAACGGAATAATTAATCGCACACACGTGTATTTTGTTTTTTCAAGTTTTTCAATTATGTGCCACAAATAACTTAACTTGCCATAATATTTTTTGCTGAAACACTCAATACATAACACACATATTTTCCCCTACTCTGATTACACAGGTCGACAAAAAAAGGCCAGGATTGAACGCTACAAAATTGAAAGCATTTTACCTGTAGAGTACGACAAGGAACTTACAAACTTTCCCCTACGTCACTGATTTAAGAAAATCTTGGGTAAAGTACCGAATTTGGGTTTTCAAGTATTTTTTACGGCCTAACAAGGAAGAACGCTATAGTCGAGTACCTCGACTATCAGATTCCCGTTACTCAGCTAAAGGGACAAAAGGGAAATGGAGATATGCAAGCAGCAAAGCGAGATTTAAATGCGCCACCTACCCACGATCTCAATATATGGTTATTTGGGCGATAGGCAGATTTAAGCGTATGGGCGTTAGAGTGGGCGTGGCAAACTTTTTGGGTCAATCGATAGGTATTGACGAAACTAATACATTTAAGTTAAAATTTGTTATCTAGCATGAAAATTGTGGGCGCCTCTGGTTTGGGCGGTTTGTGGGCGTTAGAGTGGGCGTGGTATATTCGCGTAACAAGCTAGCGCTGCGTACAAGGCTACGGAATATAAAACTAAATCCCAATTCTCTATTCTCGATAGTTTCCGCGATATCCGCGTTCATATTTACGATTTTTTAAAGTTTGTGGGCGTTAAAGTGAGCGTGGCAAACTTTTTTTTGGGTCAATCGATAGGTATTGATAAGAGCAATACATTTCCGTTAAAATGTTATTCTAGCATCAAAACTGTACCCCCGTTTTGGTCGGTTTGTGGGCGTTAGAGTGGGCGTGGCACGCTGCTGAAACAAACTAGCGCTGCGCATGAAGCTCAGGAATCTGCATGCCAAATCCCAATAGCCAAGCTCTTATAGTTTCCGAGATCTCAGCGTTTATTCGGACGGACGGACAGACAGACAGACGGACATGGCTAGATCGACTCGGCGGTCGGATACGCTTCCTTCTGCCTGTTACATACTTTCCGATGGATCTAGTATACCCTTTTACTCTACGAGTAACGGGTATAATAACAGCTAAATCATATGAAGTCCAGAACCAGAGTAATGCCGATGTGGTACTTTGAACCTTTAGCTTCACAAATGAACCACACGATTTTCACAAACTTTACGGCTTAATACCAGTCAAACCATAATATAGCTCAAACGGTACTTTGAACCTTTGACTTTAACAGTGAACCATCAAAACTTAGATAAAGTGAATTTTACTAAGTTTATTATTGTCACGGGATTACCTGTGTTATCTTAATGATCGTGTTTTTTGGTTTATGTCACTCTGGTATTAGATGGTCGATATATAAATGAGTTTAAAAATTTAAATGATAATTTTAAAACTTGCATTTCAGGAATACATTAAGAAACAAATTGATAAGGAAGTTGCGAAGGGCATGGCAGTCGCTGGTGGAGCAGCCCTTGTACTTGGTGGAATATTGGGTCTAGGCATTGCTATGGCTAGAAAGTAATACTATATAATACAAGTATACTTTTCATTAAAACATTTTCTTTGGAAAATAATTTGTTTAAACAGTGGTTAATTATGATTTAATCTATTTTTGTATAAAATCGACAACAGGATAACTATTGATTAAATTTGTTTGTTTCTTTTTTTAGTAAACAAAAACGGGAGAAATAGTGAAATCCATAATTTTTACGGAATCTTAATCCACCTGCAACTTGCACAACACAGCCGTTTTGTCTGTTGCTTAAATCGATAAATAGTAATTTACTTCATTAATGTTCTTAAATATTGTATTAAGTTTAACCGCTATAATTCAATAAAAGGCCCAAATGTTAATTTTTTATTTTATATCTAATAATAAAATAGGACCCCAAGAAAGGGAAAGTCAACCGGCAGTTAAAACAGCTAGACAAAAATCTAAAGAACCGAAATTCTGATTAATTTGAGGACGTGTGTACTAACAACTGATGACGCAAGTTATGTTACACATTGTTAAGGGGCACTATCCCAATTAATAAACAACTTTGAGCCGAGAGCAAATCTCCCAATAACTTTGACTGGCTTAGAGATAAATCCGTGGTCATCTATTTCTCTCAACTACTTCTTCCAAATTATTCCCACCAAGATCAGTTTCACAGACTCCGTATGAAACTGATACTGCAAACGTCCAAGCCGATATTATAAAATCAGAGCCCCAAAGCGAGCCCTGAAGTCCGCTAAGATAAACACAAGAGCCCCAGAGTGAGCCCTGAGTCCGCTAACGTAAACACAAGATCCTCAAAGCGATCCCTAAAGTTCGCTAACGTAAACATCAATTTACGGCCGAATTTTAATTTCAAATTTAGTTTGCAAATTGCATCATCCTATTTTCCGATTCTCTTGTGTTAGTCTCTTAATCAATTTTGAGATAAATCTCTTAAGCCGAGGTTTGATTATTGATCATTGAACTCGAGGCAGGGCAGTCCGTTTTTAAGAATCAAATCGAGTAGTTGAAACGACTGTATGGTAGAGCAGTAAAACAAATTTGGTTCGACCTATAATATTGTAATAGTGAATAAGTGAAGTTGAAAAAAAAAATAAATTTTTTTAACAAATTCACTAATGAGAAAGTTTATTCGCATACAAACTTTGAAGCAAAATTCAAACAATAGATATTGATAGATCTGCAGAAAAGAAATTTCGTAGTAAAAAATGATAAATTATTACCAAATCATGAAACTATAACTTCGGATTGCAGAACGCATGTACACCTATAGAAGAGTATCGATTTCTGTTCCGATATATCTCCCGGGGATTCAAGTCTTACTTGCGTGCACTCACTAGCTCCAATGACTTTAGAAAACATGGCAATAATGCCACAAAAATGGTCTGCAGTTATAAGAAAACTGAATTGTCCTTTTTTAAAAAAATAATTTTACCAACAGAATACACTTACTTCTCTACTTTTATTCCAAATTCTGAAATATTAATAGAATGATATTCCCAAGTATAGAAGTTAATATCTCAAAAAACACAAGTTTCGACGACTATGTCATATAGCTGTCATAGTAAGGATCGGATAAATATTATTTATTTTTGATCATATTCTCTTCTACTCATGTATATTGCATTTCAATATTAGATACATTTAATATTTCAGAATTACGAATTCATTTAATAAAAATCGGACTACTATGTATATAATATAGCTATAGAAAGGTTCGGAAAATGTATATCAAAATAATACGAAAACCGATATATTTCGTTTTCGGTAAAAAATATACACTTAATTACAATTAGGGACTGTTATTGAGCATCATTCTATTTAAATTTTAGAGGCAAAAATAATAAAAAATAAAATTGCGAAGAAAATCAACCAAATTAATTAAGTTCAAACGGAATAATTAATCGCATACACGTGTATTTGGTTTTTTCAAGTTTTTCAATTATGTGGCACAAATAACTTAACTTGCCATAATATTTTTTGCTGAAACACTCAATACATAACACACATATTTTCCCCTACTCTGATTACACAGGTCGACAAAAAAGGCCAGGATTGAACGCTACAAAATTGAAAGGATTTTACCTGTAGAGTACGACAAGGAAAAAATGCGCCACCTACCCGCGATCTCAATATATGATTATGTGGGCGGTAGACAGATTTAAGCTTAGTGGGCGTTAGAGTGGGCGTGTCGTCAATCGATAGGTATTGACGAGACTAATACATTTAAGTTAAAATTTGTTATCTAGCATGAAAATTGTGGGCGCGTCTGGCTTGGGCGGCTTGTGGGCGTTAGAGTAGGCGTGGCACGCTGCTGAAATAAACTAGCGCTGCGCAAGAAGCTCAGGAATCTGCATGCCAATTCCCAATAGCCAAGCTTTTATAGTTTCCGAGATCTCAGCGTTTATTCGGACGGATACGCTTCCTTCTGCCTGTTACATACTTTCCGATGGATCTAGTATACCCTTTTACTCTACGAGTAACGGGTATAATAACAGCTACATCATATGAAGCCCAGAACCAGAGTAAAGCCGATGTGGTACTTTGAACCTTTAACTTCACAAATGAACCACACGATTTTCACAAACTTTATACGGCTTAATACCAGTCAAACCATAATATAGCTAAAACGGTACTTTGAACCTTTGACTTTTACAGTGAACCATCAAAACTTAGATAAAGTGAATTTTACTAAGTTTATTATTGTCACGGGATTACCTGTGTTATCTTAATGATCGTGTTTTTTGGTTTATGTCACTCTGGTATTAGATGGTCGATATATAAATGAGTTTAAAAATTTAAATGATAATTTAAAAACTTGCATTTCAGGAATACATTAAGAAACAAATTGATAAGGAAGTTGCGAAGGGCATGGCAGTCGCTGGTGGAGCAGCCCTTGTACTTGGTGGAATATTGGGTCTAGGCATTGCTATGGCTAGAAAGTAATACTATATAATACAAGTATACTTTTCATTAAAACATTTTCTTTGAAAAATAATTTTTTAAAACAGTGGTTAATTATGATTTAATCTATTTTTGTATAAAATCGACAACAGGATAACTATTGATTAAAGTTGTTTGTTTCTTTTTTTAGTAAACAAAAACGGGAGAAATAGTGAAATCCATAATTTTTACGGAATCTTAATCCACCTGCAACTTGCACAACATAGCCGTTTTGTCTGTTGCTTAAATCGATAAATAGTAATTTACTTCATTAATGTTCTTAAATATTGTATTAAGTTTAACCGCTATAATTCAATAAAAGGCCCAAATGTTAATTTTTATTTTATATCTAATAATAAAATAGGACCCCAAGAAAGGGAAAGTCAACCGGCAGTTAAAACAGCTAGACAAAAATCTGAAGAACCGAAATTCTGATTAATTTGAGGACGTGTGTACTAACAACTGATGACGCAAGTTATGTTACACATTAATAAGGGGCACTATCCCAATTAATAAACAACTTTGAGCCGAGAGCAAATCTCCCAATAACTTTGACTGGCTTAGAGATAAATCCGTGGTCATCTATTTCTCTCAACTACTTCTTCCAAATTATTCCCACCCAGATCAGTTTCACAGACTCCGCATGAAACTGATACTGCAAACGTCCAAGCCGATATTATAAAATCAGAGCCCCAAAGCGAGCCCTGAAGTCCGCTAAGATAAACACAAGAGCCCCAGAGTGAGCCCTGAGTCCGCTAACGTAAACACAAGATCCTCAAAGCGATCCATAAAGTTCGCTAACGTAAACATCAATTTACGGCCGAATTTTAATTTCAAATTTAGTTTGCAAATTGCATCATCCTATTTTCCGATTCTCTTGTGTTAGTCTCTTAATCAATTTTGAGATAAATCTCTTAAGCCGAGGTTTGATTATTGATCATTGAACTCGAGGCAGGGCAGTCCGTTTTTAAGAATCGAATCGAGTAGTTGAAACGACTGTATGGTAGAGCAGTAAAACAAATTTGGTTCGACCTATAATATTGTAATAGTGAATAAGTGAAGTTGAAAAAGAAAAATAAATTTTTTAACAAGTTCACTAATGAGAAAGTTAATTCGCATACAAACTTTGAAGCAAAACTAAAACAATATCTGCAGAAAAGAAATTTCGTAGTAAAAATGATAAATTATTACTGTCTGGTCACGCAGCCGCAGCAGCTCATTAACGTCTTAATTCGATGTCTTATATTAATTGCATCGCGAAAGAGAGCTCTTTCCATCTAGCTCTCTCGTTTTTGTGTACTTGCATTCTTGGGCCCAGCATTCCGCTGGCTGTCCCTTTGTAAAATCAGTACGAATTCTAATCTCGACATTAAATGCACTCTCGTCTCGCCTGCTGTACTCTCTTTCGCTAATAAATTGTTAACAAGCATAAAAAGCAACCTGAAATTCGTATTTTTTAATTTAGCAATAACTAATAAAAAAGCTTATTAGTTCAACATTTGCACTAAGTGCAAATCATTTAAGTCTTTTTCTTCTTGCGGCTGCGGTGCATTGGCAGAGCAACAATCATAAGGCCTTAAATGCAGTGAGCGCTATAAATAAATAGAAGTTGGTGATTGCGGAAATTTACATATAAGGCGCAAATCAGCTATACATAGAAGCGTACATAGCCAAGTAACGGGCTGTTATTCCCTCGTTTGCTTTGCGCTTATCTTCCCGCTGGAGCCGAATTTCGGGCATTTCGTCAGCTGGGCTTGTTGTTGTTGTTGTAGCCATGCCTACGGGAACTTTTGAAGATGTTACTGTTGATGCAAACAGGGCAATATTTTTAAAGCGCAAGGCAACGGCTTTATTTAATAGAGTGGAGCGTTTAGTGGATTCCCTATCAAGTGCGGCGTTAACTTCATGCGACGAATCCGGTCTTCATGTGAGGTTGGAGTTGATTGATGAGCTTCAAGAGTCATTTAAAAAGGTGCTCGGTGAGCTCGAAGAATTGGATTTCGAGGAAATTGAAAGTGATTTAAGTGAGAAATTTGATGACATTCTCGTAGTTCTGAAGTCATCGGTTCGATCCGAAATTTCAAAGCGCGCCTCACAGCTTCTTTCGCACTCAACACTTCCGTCTCGACACTTCAGGAGCTGTCCGATAAATTCAACGCTCATATTTGTGCTCTCAAAGGACTGGGCACGACGGAGCAAATCGCAGGATGCATCATCGTCCAAGTCCTGTTCCAAAGGTTGGATCCGGCAAGTCAGGCAAAGTGGGAAGAGCGTTTAGAGGACTCTGCCTTCGTCAATTTAATTCCTACGTGGGAGTCAATGGCATCATTTCTGGAGCAGCGATGCAGGACGTTGGAGACTATGGATTTCGCCATGGCAAACTATGCGCCGGGCAATCAGGTGGGAAGTAACAGAATACCCAATGCGCATAGATCAGCATTTGTTGCCTCGAGTGCTAACGCTTGGATTTGTATATTCTGTATTTCTTATTGTCAGAATATTAAAATCCTGTCTCCTGCAAATAGGCTTCAAGAAGCAAAACGGCTAGGTCTCTGCATAAATTGTCTTAAGGTTGGTCATCAAGTTCGGCAATGCACCTTCAGTAGTTGTCGTGCATGCGGATCTAAGCACCACACCCTGCTTCACCTGGGAAACTCACCTCCCTTTTCTTCACAAGAAGGAGCACAGCTTCAAGAAGCACTTCCCTCTGCCTCACCCTCTGCACTGCCTTCCACTTCGACTGCTCTTATTGCACAGGAGTTTAGTAATGATATTGTGCTCTTAGCAACGGCTAGCGTTTTAGTAAAAAACCGTTCCGGGGTTTTCATTCCCTGTCGAGCTCTACTCGATATGGGCTCCCAACTGCATCTAATAACGTCCCAATTCGCAAATCAGCTTCAAGTAAAGAAAATAAAATCTTCAGCCTCTGTAACTGGAATAGGAGATTCCAGTTTTGTGACGGATGGTCACTCGGTCAATATTACGATTCAGTCCCGAACTTCCGAATACTCAGCCAACATTACCGCGGTGATTGCTCCGAACATAACAGAGCGACAGCCTAGCTTCAACGTCGACATTGGCAGCTGGAACATACCCAAAAATATACAGTTAGCTGACCCAAGGTTGTATGCTCCCCAGCGGGTGGATCTTTTAATCGGAGCCAGCCTCTTTTTCGAGATGTTGTGCGTTGGCCAAATCAAGCTCCCGCCTGGATTACCCAATAATTCAAAAGACACGTCTGGGTTGGGTTGTTTCTGGAGGTTATGGCCTTTCCAATGGCTCGTCCTTAATGTCGTCTCAAGATGTACTTTTCGCTAGTAGAGAGAATAGTTTCGATCGGTTAAATGATCCTCTTCGACGATTTCGGGAAGTGGAAAGCTGCGCCGAGCCAATTATACGCGCTACTAAGGAAGAATTGGACTGTGAAGCACATTTCGTAAGACAAGTCGTTCGTTTGCCAGCTGGTGATTATTCTGTTCGGCTGCCTGCCAAGTTCAATCTAGATTTTTTGGGAGAGTCCTACCAGCAAGCTTATCGAAGATTCTTGTCCCTAGAGAGAAAGTTGAATCGTCAGCCAGCCTTGAAGGCTTAATATTCAGCATTCATAAAGGAATACCTCGATCTAGGACATATGTCATCAGTTTCTGCCGCTGACATCGGGTTGTGCCGAGACTTCTTGCCTCATCATTGCGTTACAAAGGAAGATAGCTCCACTACAAAGCTTCGCGTAGTGTTTGATGGATCGGCGGCCAGTTCCTCAGGCTATTCTCTCAACGATGTTCTTATGGCAGGCCCTGTTATTCAGCCTAAGCTTTTTCAGATTCTTTTTCGGTTTCGTTCACACCCAGTAGCAATCACAGGAGACATTTGCAAAATGTACCGTTGTGTTAGGGTTCAGCCTGAGGACAGCCATTTGCAATGCATTTTGTGGAGGGATTCCCCCCAGGACCAATTGCGGGTGTTTAAGCTAGACACCGTTACTTATGGCACGAAGCCAGCATCATTTCTGGCTGTGCGAGCTATGCATCGGTTGTCAGCAGACAAGCATACAGAGTTTCCGCTTGGGGCTGAGGTCATTCGTTGCGATTTTTATGTGGATGATTTAATATCTGGAGCCAAGTCCAAGGAAGAGGCAGTCATCATTATGGATCAGGCATCAAAACTTCTAGCCAAGGGAAAATTTAAGCTTAGAAAGTGGTACTCAAATGTGTCGACTGTTTTGGATGGAGTTGCAGACAAGGATAAGGAGTCCTATTTGAAGTTTGATAATGGCACTGATTTTGCAAAAACCTTAGGTCTCGCTTGGGATCCAGTTTCTGACCAACTATTGTTTTCCTTTTCGGTCTTACAGTCAACATCAAGCCTCTGCAGGCGATCTGTCCTGTCTGCAATAGCGCGATTTTACGATCCTCTCGGGTTGGTTGGACCTGTGATCACAAAATCTAAAATGAAAGCCTTCCTGAGTCACAGAATACGGAATGGAGTGCTATATGTACGAGTTTTGGGCAGATTAAGCATGCGTCATTTCCTCGGCTGGTTCGTTCTCCAAAATCTGAGAGTGAAATTCATGAATTTTGTGATGCCAGCATAGAAGCATATGGTGCCTGTGTCTACATCGTTTGCAACGGCCGATCTCAATTACTTTGCTCAAAGTCAAGGGTAGCCCCCTTGAAAACACTCACTGTGCCCAATCTGGAGCTGTGTGGGGCGGAACTCCTGTCTAGGCTCATCGCAGAAGTGGCTGGGACGAATGCATTTGACGGAAAGTTTTACTGCTGGAGCGACTCTGCTGTTGCGCTTTCATAAATCCGAGACGAGCCGTCCAGATTCAATATTTTTGTAGCGAACCAAGTAGCTGCCATTCAAGAGCTAACTGAGTTAGTGGAGTGGCGATATGTTCCAACTTCTTTAAATCCAGCTGACATTCTCTCCCGAGGTGTTTTTCCTGCTGTGCTCAACGAGTCTCCTTTCTCGGCACACGGACCAAAATTCCTCTGTGGCCCCAAAGCTGACTGGTCTACCCCAATCACTGCTGAAAAGCCAACGTTTGAGGTTCGCCGGAGGATTCTACTAACAAAATCTCCATACGAAGACATAGTGGCCAGTTCAAAATTTGCCAACTCCTTTGCGGCCCTTCAAAGAATTTTCGGATACGTCTATAAGTTTAGCAATCGCATCCGGCGCCCTACGCTTACGGTGTCTGACCTTCAAGGCGGTACTCTGCTGTTGCTTCGTCTTGCCCAGCGCTCACATTTATGGGATGACATCAAATCATTGCAGTCAAAGGGAATGGTGCACTCCTCTAGCTCGCTCGCATCTCTATCGCCATTCATTGACCAATTAGGGCTTCTTAGAGTGGATGGCCGGCTAAGGAATTCTTCTCTGGATTTTAATGGGCGTCATCCAATTATATTACCACGGAGTCATTCGGTCAGTATTGCCATTATTACTCACTTTCATGAACTCAATCTGCACACTGGGCCACGGGCACTACTCGGCATAATTTGATCCCAACATTGGCCTATTGGGGGAGGAAGACGTTGATGAAGGCGGTAAACAAATGTATTAGATGCTTTTGAATGAAGCCTCCAGTATTGGAGCATACAATGGCGGATCTTCCAAAGGAAGGACTTGATGGATCTCATGCATTCGAAGTCACTGGCATTGACTTTTGCGGGCCATTTTTCTACAAGTCAGAGGTGCAAAGCAAGCCTCCAGTAAAATGCTACGTTTGTGTCTTCATTTGTTTCGCCACGAAGGCTATTCATTTGGAGTTGATCAAGGATCTCTCTACGGTATCGTTTCTACATGGCCTCAAACGATTTGTATGCACTAGAAGAAGGCCGCGGCAGATTTGGTCTGATAATGCAACCAACTTTGTTGGAGCTCGCAATGCTGCTGCTCGAACTAAGGCGCCTATTCCTCAGCAGTGATCATCAGAGAGCTATAATGGACTTTTGCCTAGCGGAGGCTATTGATTGGTGTTTTATTCCTCCTACGTCGCCACACTTTGGCGGTCTTTGGAAAGCGGCTGTGAAGATCGCTAAGCATCATTTCTACCGCGCTGTTGGCACTGCTGTTTTAGCCTTTGAGAAGTTGCGGACCCTGGTGTGTCACATTTCGGAGGTTGTTAATTCTCGACCATTAGTCTCGATTTCAGAAAACCCCGCTGATCTGGATGTATTAACCCCAGCGCATTTTTTGAATGGTGGTCCGCCTTCCTCTTTCGTCGAGCCGGATGTGACCAGTCTTAATTTCAATCGCTTGGATGGATGGCAACGCGTTGCTTACTTGCAGCAGATCTTTTAGTCCCGATGGAAGGAAGAATACTTAACATTACTGCAGCAGCGCTCCAAGTGGCGCACCCCAAAACCTGGCCTGGTTGTCGATGACTTAGTTCTGGTCAAGGACGAAAACTTGCCTCCCATGAAGTGGCCCCTCGCCAGAGTGATCGAGCTTCTGTTCGGTGGAGAAGGGGGTGCTCGAGTTGCCGTTCTGAAGACAGCATCAGGAGTGACAAAGCGAGCAGTAAACAAGCTGTGTCTGCTAGCCCTTAAGGATGATGTTGAAACCCAGGCTTCCAACGGGGGGAGTATGTCGGGTCACGGAGCCGCAGCAGCTAATTAACGTCTTAATTCGATCTCTTATATTAATTGCTCTTTCCATCTAGCTCTCTCGTTTTTGTGTTCTTGCATTCTTGGGCCCAGCAATCGGCTGGCTGTCCCTTTGTAAAATCAGTACGAATTCTGATCTCGACATTAAATGCACTCTCGTCTCGCCTGCTGTACTCTCTTTCGCATATAAATTGTTAACAAGCATAAAAAGCAACCCGAAATTCGTATTTTTTAATTAAGCAATAACTAATAAAAAAAGCTTATTAGTTCAACAATTACCAAAACCTGAAACTGTAACTTCCGATTGCAGACCGCATGTACACTTACAGAAGAGTATCGATTTCTGTTCCGATATATCTAACGGGGATTTAAGTCTAACATTTTCTTGACGATTGTCAATATGCGGGAAATTAATTAACTATTTTGTCAAGGATGCTGAAACAAATTAACCTCCTTAACAACTTGAACAATGCAATAACGCCACAAAAATGGTATGCAGTTATAAGAAAACTGATTTGTCCTTTCTAAAAAAATTAATTAAATTAAAAGAATACACTTACTTCTCTGCTTTGGATTGACTTAAATCCAAAATACACAATAACATTGCGCAAAACAAATACTGCCGTGCCTTTGCACAAGCGAAACTTTTTAAAAAAATTGTCATCGCTGTCATGTTTGAAGTAAAGTGTTTGGGATTCTTGCGCAGCGCAACTTTGTTTCAACAGCACACTAAAACGCCCATAAGGCTATAACTCGTTTAGCGCCCACATTTTTTAATATTTTGGTTAAAATTTAAATGAGATATGGTTCTTATTATCAATACCCATTTACATGCCAACAATTATTTGAATCGGACCATTCATTAAAAAGTTCTAACCAAACAATCAAACAATAATAAATAATCAAAAATTAAATAGAGTGCGAGAGGGGTGGAGATATATTTATACAGAAATGGGCTGTTACAAGTTCCTAAAAGTCTTATTTCTATTGCACGTAGTAAAAAAGTCGGACCGAGCAACTATAACCTATAGCTTAGGAATCATCAAAAAACAAGAAAGAAAGTTAACTTCGGTAAGCCGAAGTTTGTATACCCTTACACTTATAATTGTTAAATTTAATTAGATATTCTAAAAAATACAAAAAAATTATATTCCCAATAGTATAATATAATATGTAAAAAAACACCGAAGCTATATTTTTTTCATTTTTTTTTTCCACAAATTTTCCGAACGTTCCTATAGCAGCTATATGATATGTTGTAATTTAGCTTGAGTTGTGAATAATAGTTTTATTTAGGATAATTGATACAGAGATTAAGTTTTACACATTCGTTGGCAATAGCGGTGGGCAGAGAAAGGGGAAGACAATCGTTAGAGAGGTTACATTATACAAAGACTTTACTATCGATAGTTCGGTATACGATATGTGAATGCAGATCAATACGGTGCCAATTGCATTTCCAATACTTCCCCTCAATTGGTAAGGCGTTGATCGACTGGACTTATACCCAAGGCTGTCTTGCAGGTATTGTGTTTTGAAGCACCGAGTCCCTTTGTCAATATGTCTGCTGGCATCTCGGTTGTTGGAATGTAGTTTACTGAAACAGTCCCTTCTTCAACCAGCTCTCGGTTGAAATGGTGGCGGATGTCAACATGCTTGGTGCGTTTGTGGAACACGGGGTTGCGTGTAAGTTGGCCAGCTCCTTGATTGTCGTTGTAGATGATGGTCGTCTTCAGTTGGCCCAAAACTTCTTGTAGAAAGCTTCTAAGATGAACAGCTTCCTTTGAGGAGTCAGACAGAGCCATATACTCTGCTTCTGTGCTTGATAATGCAACCGTCCGTTGCTTTCGGCATTCCCAGGATATTGCTGCACCTGCGAACTTAAAAGCAAAACCTGAAAAAGATCTGCAATCATCAATGTTGGCGGCCCAGTCAGCATCGGCTTAGCCTACAAGGTCTTTGCCACTTCGTTTGTAAACCAGGCAACAGTTCTGAGTGCCTTTTAGGTAACGTAATACCCTTTTCGCAGCAATCCAATGTTGTTTTCCAAAGTTAGTATTGTATTGACTCAGTGCACTCACTGCAAATGCAATATCAGGGCGCGTTGATACTGCCAACCACATTAAGGCTCCTACTAAACTCTGGTACGGCACGTTGGAAACATCTTCTTTCTCGTCTTCGGTTTTTGGACACATTTCAGTTGACAATTTCTCATTCGTGTTGATTGGTGTATTTACGGGCTTACAATTCTTCATATTGAACCGTTTGAGAATATCTGCGATATATTTTTGCTGGCCCATGGTAAACTCTGTTTTGTCTTTGTTTTGTTTAAACTCGATGCCCAAGCAATACGGTAGCTTACCCAAATCTTTCATCAGGAACTTGTTGGACAATTCGCGCTGCAATTGTAAAAGCATTTGGGTGTTATTGATCGCAATTATGAGGTCGTCTACATAAAGCGATACGATTAGGATTCCGTTTTGTTCATTTTTCAGGTACACGCATTTGTCGGCGGCGAGTGGCTTAAGGTTCAGTTCTTTGAGTTTACTATCTAGCTTTTTGTACCACTGTCGTCCACTCTGCTTTAGGCCATATAGAGCCCTTTTTAACTTACACACTTTTTCGGGTCCATACATTTTTTTTCTTTAGCTGTCAAGATTTCTTGGAATTCAGGTGGGACGCTGATGTAAAGTTCTTCCTCAATATCTCCATTCAAATAGGCGCTATTGAAGTCGAATTGATGAAGATCCAGTCCGAGTTCCGCAGCTAGAGCTATTACAATTCGAATCGAGCTCATTCTGGACACTGGGGAGAAGGTCTCATCATAGTCAATGCCTTCGCGTTGGGTGAATCCTTTAGCAACCAGGCGAGCTTTACGGCAATTTACCCTTCCGTCGGGTAAGTACTTTGTTCGAAGTACCCATTTCGTTTCGATAACCCTATGTTTCTTCTGCCGATCAACAACTTCCCAGGTATTGTTCATTTTCAATGACCTGTACTCGTTTATTAACGCCTCCTTCCATTCGATGGCATTTGTACCTTTAAGTGCTGCGCTCGCAGTTAGTTCCTTTGGGTTCGTTGCAAGTGAAGTGGCTTCGTAAAACACATCTTCTGAGTCGGAATCAAACTGCTGATTGGGTGTGTCGATCTGGTCTGCAAGTATTTGATTGTAAATTAATCTGGGTCTTCCTGGTTTACCTGTTAACAGCTTCCTTGGCCTTCCACGACCACGTTTTACAGGCTGTCTATCGTCTGGCTCATTGTCCTCTGACTCAGGATCTTCTGGTTGGATGCTTTCATTGTCATCTTGGTCATTTTCCGATTGATTGTCTGCTACCGGCTCAATGTTGACATCGATCTGGGGTTCAATGAACTCCTCGAACTTATACTCGTGCCCAAATAGATTTGTAACGTTTGGTTTTTCACATCGTACAGCCTATAAGCTTTGGCGTCGGTGCAGTATCCAACGAATACGCATATTTTGGATTTTGGGCTGAACTTACTCTTCGATCGTTTGTCCAGTGAATATGCAATTTGACCGAATTTTTGCATATGCCTTACAATTGGGATGCGATTGTTCCATAGCTTAAAAGGCGCTTCTCCACATAGGCTTCTTGAAGGACATCTGTTTCTTATGTAGTTTGCTGTGTTTACTGCTTCAGCCCAGTAGCTCGCAGGAAGTGCGGCCTGAAACATCAGGCAGCGAGCCATTTCAACAAGGGTCCGGTTCTTACGTTAGGCTGTACCATTATTCCCTGGGCTGCAAGATAACTTTTGAACTCATTATTAGTGAATTCTGTACCGTTATCTGACCTGATTGTTTTTATCTTCTTTCCAGTTCGCCGTTCAACATAGTTTTTGAATTCCTTAAATTTCTGGAACACATCAGACTTGCTTTTGATAGTGTAGAGCTCGCACCATTTTGAGCAATCATCGATGAATGCCGAAAAATAGCGGCTGCCGTGGCTATTTACACGCATGGGACCGCATACGTCGCTGTGGATTAGTTCTAGTACGTCTCTTGCCCTTGAATTTGATACTGGGAACGGCTTTTGGGACTGCTTCCCCTTGATACATACTTCGCAAATTGGAAGAGTCTCCTTGAGGTTTACTTTGGCTCCTTGTACTTTACCTTTTCTTATTAGTTCTCTTAGGTCCGGCTCATTAAGATGGCCGAAACGTTCATGCCATTCTTAGATGCTGTTTTGCTTACCTGCAGCGATCTGGCTGCATTCGTGTTTTTCTTCTATCTGGTATAAGTCCAATTTGCGAGGAGCGGTGAACACTATTTCTCCTCCTGTAGCTCTATTTATGTCAGCTTTCTCCTTTTTAAAATCAATATTGAAGCCGTGATCACATATTTTTGAGACCGATAAGACATTGGTCCTTAAATCCGGCACATAGAGCGTGTTCTTCAGGCTGGCGGTGAACTTGTTGTTTGGCGAGGACTGCACGGATCCATATCCTTTTATGTCTGTAGCCTCATCATTTGCCAGTTTGAGCTTCGGGCCTTCTGCAGGCTCAAGATTCACGAACATATTTTGTTGTGAGCACATGTGTGACGTTGCTCCAGAGTCTAGACACCAGTTACTGCAATCACTGCTTGTATGATAAGCTGCGTTGATGTACATGCTATCATTCTGGTTCTTTATTGGCTTCGACCTGCACTCAGCTGCACGGTGACCGACTTTTCCGCAGCTGTAACATTTAAACTTAAACTTTTGATTAGTGCTTAATTCTTTCGGTTTGCTGTTATTATACTTCTTGTGTGCCAACAATGCTCCGGGCGTCGACTCGCTTTGATTTCTGTTTCTCGCCTCGTATTCGTCTAATAACTTTATTTTAAGTGCCTCCGTTGAGATTAGGTTTTCCTGCGTTTCAATCGCGATTCGAAACTGTTCATATTCCTCAGGGATACTGTACAGTAGCAAAATGGTTAACAGATCGTCAATATTCATGAGATCAACTTCGTTTATTTTGTCTACTAAATCGGAATACATATATATGTGGCTTCTCATGTCTCCGCCTGCATTCATTTTTCGTAGGATCATGGATTTCAACAGTGCGGCTTTACGGGCTGGCCCTGTAGACTGGTAAGTGCTATGCAGCTTCTTCCAGACATCGTTTGAAGTTTCGCAGTTTTTTGTATGCCTTAGTTCCGATGTTGACATGGCCAAAATGAGATCGGACTTAGCCTTTGCATCTTCGTTTATCCACTGCGTGTCGTTTGCTTCGGGTTTTAAATGCGTCCCGTTCACATATTTCCACGAGTCGTTCTTGACTAACAAGGCCTGCATTTTTATTTTCCAGGTGTCGAAATTATCTTTGCCCAAGGGCTCTATGCGTATACTAGCAATACTCATTTTTCTTTATAATTTGCGTTTAGTTTTGCTACACAAGCACCTATTTCACGAAGCCACACATGCAACGAACAGTCTTCTTTTTTTGTATCACCAATTTGACGCCTTCTGTTTGCGTTTAGTTTTGCTACACAAGCAAATTTTTTTCACGGAGATACACAAGCAACGAACACTCTTCTTTTCTCGATCGCCAATTAGACGCCTTCAGTCTTGTCCCCAGAAGTCTCAAATTCTTGCACATGCATATGTATGTGCGCGTCGGCAATTTCACCACAAATTAAAAAATTTTGCCTTTTAATCTCTCTGTTTGTTTAATATCTTTCTGCTAACTATTTTCTGACGCAGTGGAAGCGTGCTGGGCCCATAACCTGTTGTAATTTAGCTTGAGTTGTGAATAATAGTTTTATTTAGGATAATTGATACAGAGATTAAGTTTTACAAATTCGTTGGCGATAGCGGTGGGCAGAGAAAGAGGAAGACAATCGTTAGAGAGGTTACATTATACAAAGACTTTACTATCGATAGTTCGGTATACGATATGTGAATGCAGATCAATACGGTGCCAATTGCATTTCCAATATGATATAGTCGTCCGATTTTGATAAAATTATATTCGCATTTCAGAACTAGTTAAAAAATGTTATTTCCAAGCGTAGGAGGTTATATGTTAAAAAACCCCGAAGCTCTAATTTATTTCATATTATTTGGCCACCAATTTTATTTATTTATTTATTTATTTCGCCAACAGTTGGTACCTTAACTGGCTACTTGTCTATTACTAAACTAAATACTAAGGGACGAAAGGTAATTGTAAAGGGTTTTCTTAATTATTTCTCTAAGGGAGCATGGGTCCAGCCGCATGTGAGATGGAAGTTTGTTTCAGTAGAACAAAGTTCTACACAGAGGCTCATTAAAAGAATAGTTAGCTCTATAGGGCGGAATAAAAAAGGTTCAAATGACCTTAAAGACCTACCAGGTACGGAAAAACCTATGCTACTCAGCAATGCAGGGCAGTCTATTTTGGAGGACAGCAGGTCACAAATAAAAACTAGTGCACTAGTTGTTCTACGATCTTGTAGGGAAAAAAGGTGCACAAGACGACGTTTCGCATAGTAAGAGGGAACAGGGTCATTAAAGTTTAGAGAAAGAAGGGCAAAAGATAGGAATTTTTTTTGAACACGCTCAATACGATTGATGTGTGTAGTACCAGTCGGACTCCAGACAAACGAAGCATATTCCAATCTGGACCTAATGAACGAAGAAAATAGACTTAGTTTCGTGTACGGATCTTTAAATTGCGTGGAATTTCGTTTTACAAAACCATACATAGCGTATGCCTTTGGAATTATGTAATTTATGTGATCAATGAAAGTAACTTTGGTATCAAACATAACTCCTAGGTCTAGTGATTCATTTCTTAAGGAAAGAACATGGGATCTAATGGAATACGAACTAAGGTCAATTATTAATCGTTTGCTGTACCTAACGTAGAAACATTTTGACACGTTCAGAGGCAACTTATTACGAGAACACCAATTTCCCACTTTAACTAGGTCATTTTGAAGAAGTTCACTATCGGAGATTGAATTCACAGACCTAAATATTTTAAGATCGTCCGCAAATAACAGGAATTCAGAATTTGTTATGCAATAGCTTAAATCATTATTGAAGATGATGAATAGAAACGGACCCAATGCACTTCGTTGAGGAAGGCCAGAAGTAGCCACATATGGGTTTGAGAAAAACCATTGCACTCTACTCTATAAATCCGCCCATCTGAATAAGATTAACACCAATCCCAATTTCTGCAATTTTGCCAATAAAGCATTATGGGAGACTTTGTCAAATGCTTTGGCGAAGTCGGTGTAGACTACATCAACTTGATGATGACTGATAAACAAGTGGATGCAAAAAAGATTAAACGTAGCTAAGTTAGTGGTAGTTGACCTTCCAGGCATAAAACCATGTTGGTTAGGACTGATGATCCGACTAGCAAGAAAAGTTAGCTGCTTAGCTACAATTCGTTCAAACATTTTTGAGACATTACTTAGCTTTGCAATTGGCCTATAATTTGAAACAATATTTTTGTAATCAGACTTGAATATAGGAGAAACTGTGGCAAGTTTCCATCTATGCGCAAATATGCCAGTGGAAAGAGACTTGTTGAAGATCATTTTTAGGGGCTCACAAAGAACACCTATACACTTTTTCAAAATAAATGGAGAAAGGCCATCGCAGTCTAATTTTCCTGAGTCGTTAAAACTCTCAGTCGCCATATGACAGTCCAAATCAGTAACATCTAAGCACCCAATATTTAGCATCGTGGCAATGGCACTGAGTGAATCATCGTCATTCCACAGCGAGCTCGGTTCAAAGTTAGATGCAAAGTACTTAGCAAATAGATTAGCGACCCCAATATCTGAAGAAGCTGAAAGACTTTCATATGACATATGGAAAGGAAAGTAGGAGGTTGTACGTTTAGAATTGACAAAGTGCCAGAATGATTTAGGATTGGTGATTAGTTTACACTCTATATCAGCAATATATTGGCTGTATAAGAATTTATTGAGGAACTCAAACTCACGCTTATGTTGTTTGTACCGATCAAAGTCAGCAGCATCACCGCTTTCTATGTAGCGCTTATAGAATTTATTTCGGATATTTTTGAATTTTATTAGTCCTTGTGTGCACCATGGTAGTCTATAAGAACTTTGAACCATAGTTTTAGCGTATCTACACAGAGAAAAAAACGGAACAATACCCGATTGATATTGTCTCCTCAATTTTCACATATCACCTTTTACATATCAAAATAATACGAATTCATATCAGCATGATACGAATTCATATCAACATTTCTAATTGATATGATTTTGCATCATATTAATATATATTCGTGATAATTTGATATGTTTTTCATATCAATCGTAACATCGAAAAGTCTTCGAAAAAAAAGTATGACTGTGCTTTCGTATTTTTTGTGTATTTATGGTATTAAGTATGGTACAAAAGATATTTTTTGACAGAATTGCCGCGGCCACTCTAACATTCGACGAAAAGTGAAAGTGTACAAAGTGAAACATTTACATATGTTGTTTCTTTATTTTTGCAAATGGTAAGTTAAGTATCTCATTTTCAATTGTACTTGATGTTTGTCTAATTCTAAAATATTTATTTCTTGGACACTTTAACGTGCGCTTCGGCGGATGACAACACATACTGCACTACACAAAATCAAATGGCTGGCCAAGATGCTGAACTGGGCAAGTTGGCGTTCACCACTTCGCTGGAAAGCTTCTATCGAGGACAGAAGAAGGACTTCCTGGCGCTGATGCAAAGCTACAGGAGGCAGAGTGTATCGGTCATTTATTGCTAAGTCCTGGAATAATTTTTATAATTGATCCGAAATATATAAAAAATAAATATTTACAGCGATCTTATGGGTTTTCAATATTTATTTGTTTATAAGATTCAAAAAAGTAAAATCAAAAGTGATTAATATTGATATTACAAACATATCAATCTGATATGAAAGTATAACAGTTTGAAATGAAAGCATATAAGTTTGATATGAAAGCATATCAGTTGGATATTACAAAATACCATAATTTGGTCACAACTTTGATATGTGCTCATATCAATCTGGTATGAAAAATACCAAATTGACATGTTCGAAAATATCAATGTCATATGTTCGAAAATATGAATATGATATGGCAACATAAGGGATCAAAATTGATATGAAAAAATACCCGATTGATGACCAGTTTTGGTTTTTTTTTTTTCTCTGTGTACCTATAATAGTAGAGAGAAAAGATATAAAAACTTCATAGGTTGTATTCACATCCGCATGCGAGAGGACTTCCGCCCATCTGATATTAGAAATATCACTACGGATAGAATCTAAACTGCTAGAATTAACATAGGTAAGAGGCAAGCGAGAATTATTTGGTGAGAAAATATAACAAGTAATTAAGATTAATAGGGGCTTGTGATGAGCATCACACGCGGCTAGAGGATTATCGCTGCAACATAAAGTAAAGCATAAATCAGGGTGTACAGAAATTAGATTTAGAAGCTTATTTAAGTTATTAAATACATGGTTAATCTGGACTAATCCAATACTAAGAAGCTCATCGATGACTAAGATTTCGTGGGGAAGATGCAAATTACTGGGAACCATTGCTGAAGACTCAAGATCATGAGCCCACACGAGCGAAGATAGGTTGAAGTCGCCCAAAACACATATATATTGGCCATCTTCCAGCTCCTGGTATAGGTGGGCAATTTTGTCCACATGCGCTTTATATAAATCAAAACAGCTGCTTGGGGGTGTGTATGATAGTGTCAAGAAAATTGTTTCCGTAGGACCAGCGAGAGATACACAGAGCTTCTTCCAGACATCGTTTGAAGTTTCGCAGTTTTTTGTATGCCTTAGTTCCGATGTTGACATGGCCAAAATGAGATCGGACTTAGCCTTTGCATCTTCGTTTATCCACTGCGTGTCGTTTGCTTCGGGTTTTAAATGCGTCCCGTTCACATATTTCCACGAGTCGTTCTTGACTAACAAGGCCTGCATTTTTATTTTCCAGGTGTCGAAATTATCTTTGCCCAAGGGCTCTATGCGTATACTAGCAATACTCATTTTTCTTTATAATTTGCGTTTAGTTTTGCTACACAAGCACCTATTTCACGAAGCCACACATGCAACGAACAGTCTTCTTTTTTTCTATCACCAATTTGACGCCTTCTGTTTGCGTTTATTTTTGCTACACAAGCAAATTTTTTTCACGGAGCTACACAAGCAACGAACACTCTTCTTTTCTCGATCGCCAATTAGACGCCTTCAGTCTTGTCCCCAGAAGTCTCAAATTCTTGCACATGCATATGTATGTGCGCGTCGGCAATTTCACCACAAATTAAAAAATTTTGCCTTTTAATCTCTCTGTTTGTTTAATATCTTTCTGCTAACTATTTTCTGGCGCAGTGGAAGCGTGCTGGGCCCATAACCTGTTGTAATTTAGCTTGAGTTGTGAATAATAGTTTTATTTAGGATAATTGATACAGAGATTAAGTTTTACAAATTCGTTGGCGATAGCGGTGGGCAGAGAAAGAGGAAGACAATCGTTAGAGAGGTTACATTATACAAAGACTTTACTATCGATAGTTCGGTATACGATATGTGAATGCAGATCAATACGGTGCCAATTGCATTTCCAATATGATATAGTCGTCCGATTTTGATAAAATTATATTCGCATTTCAGAACTAGTTAAAAAATGTTATTTCCAAGCGTAGGAGGTTATATGTTAAAAAACCCCGAAGCTCTAATTTATTTCATATTATTTGGCCACCAATTTTATTTATTTATTTATTTATTTCGCCAACAGTTGGTACCTTAACTGGCTACTTGTCTATTACTAAACTAAATACTAAGGGACGAAAGGTAATTGTAAAGGGTTTTCTTAATTATTTCTCTAAGGGAGCATGGGTCCAGCCGCATGTGAGATGGAAGTTTGTTTCAGTAGAACAAAGTTCTACACAGAGGCTCATTAAAAGAATAGTTAGCTCTATAGGGCGGAATAAAAAAGGTTCAAATGACCTTAAAGACCTACCAGGTACGGAAAAACCTATGCTACTCAGCAATGCAGGGCAGTCTATTTTGGAGGACAGCAGGTCACAAATAAAAACTAGTGCACTAGTTGTTCTACGATCTTGTAGGGAAAAAAGGTGCACAAGACGACGTTTCGCATAGTAAGAGGGAACAGGGTCATTAAAGTTTAGAGAAAGAAGGGCAAAAGATAGGAATTTTTTTTGAACACGCTCAATACGATTGATGTGTGTAGTACCAGTCGGACTCCAGACAAACGAAGCATATTCCAATCTGGACCTAATGAACGAAGAAAATAGACTTAGTTTCGTGTACGGATCTTTAAATTGCGTGGAATTTCGTTTTACAAAACCATACATAGCGTATGCCTTTGGAATTATGTAATTTATGTGATCAATGAAAGTAACTTTGGTATCAAACATAACTCCTAGGTCTAGTGATTCATTTCTTAAGGAAAGAACATGGGATCTAATGGAATACGAACTAAGGTCAATTATTAATCGTTTGCTGTACCTAACGTAGAAACATTTTGACACGTTCAGAGGCAACTTATTACGAGAACACCAATTTCCCACTTTAACTAGGTCATTTTGAAGAAGTTCACTATCGGAGATTGAATTCACAGACCTAAATATTTTAAGATCGTCCGCAAATAACAGGAATTCAGAATTTGTTATGCAATAGCTTAAATCATTATTGAAGATGATGAATAGAAACGGACCCAATGCACTTCGTTGAGGAAGGCCAGAAGTAGCCACATATGGGTTTGAGAAAAACCATTGCACTCTACTCTATAAATCCGCCCATCTGAATAAGATTAACACCAATCCCAATTTCTGCAATTTTGCCAATAAAGCATTATGGGAGACTTTGTCAAATGCTTTGGCGAAGTCGGTGTAGACTACATCAACTTGATGATGACTGATAAACAAGTGGATGCAAAAAAGATTAAACGTAGCTAAGTTAGTGGTAGCTGACCTTCCAGGCATAAAACCATGTTGGTTAGGACTGATGATCCGACTAGCAAGAAAAGTTAGCTGCTTAGCTACAATTCGTTCAAACATTTTTGAGACATTACTTAGCTTTGCAATTGGCCTATAATTTGAAACAATATTTTTGTAATTAGACTTGAATATAGGAGAAACTGTGGCAAGTTTCCATCTATGCGCAAATACGCCAGTGGAAAGAGACTTGTTGAAGATCATTTTTAGGGGCTCACAAAGAACACCTATACACTTTTTCAAAATAAATGGAGAAAGGCCATCGCAGTCTAATTTTCCTGAGTCGTTAAAACTCTCAGTCGCCATATGACAGTCCAAATCAGTAACATCTAAGCACCCAATATTTAGCATCGTGGCAATGGCACTGAGTGAATCATCGTCATTCCACAGCGAGCTCGGTTCAAAGTTAGATGCAAAGTACTTAGCAAATAGATTAGCGACCCCAATATCTGAAGAAGCTGAAAGACTTTCATATGACATATGGAAAGGAAAGTAGGAGGTTGTACGTTTAGAATTGACAAAGTGCCAGAATGATTTAGGATTGGTGATTAGTTTACACTCTATATCAGCAATATATTGGCTGTATAAGAATTTATTGAGGAACTCAAACTCACGCTTATGTTGTTTGTACCGATCAAAGTCAGCAGCATCACCGCTTTCTATGTAGCGCTTATAGAATTTATTTCGGATATTTTTGAATTTTATTAGTCCTTGTGTGCACCATGGTA
Source organism: Drosophila subpulchrella (assembly GCF_014743375.2). Classification (NCBI taxonomy): domain Eukaryota; kingdom Metazoa; phylum Arthropoda; class Insecta; order Diptera; family Drosophilidae; genus Drosophila; species Drosophila subpulchrella. The sequence goes on along the minus strand of NW_023665726.1, from coordinate 142,637 downwards.
GTCTATAAGAACTTTGAACCATAGTTTTAGCGTATCTACCTATAATAGTAGAGAGAAAAGATATAAAAACTTCATAGGTTGTATTCACATCCGCATGCGAGAGGACTTCCGCCCATCTGATATTAGAAATATCACTACGGATAGAATCTAAACTGCTAGAATTAACATAGGTAAGAGGCAAGCGAGAATTATTTGGTGAGAAAATATAACAAGTAATTAAGATTAATAGGGGCTTGTGATGAGCATCACACGCGGCTAGAGGATTATCGCTGCAACATAAAGTAAAGCATAAATCAGGGTGTACAGAAATTAGATTTAGAAGCTTATTTAAGTTATTAAATACATGGTTAATCTGGACTAATCCAATACTAAGAAGCTCATCGATGACTAAGATTTCGTGGGGAAGATGCAAATTACTGGGAACCATTGCTGAAGACTCAAGATCATGAGCCCACACGAGCGAAGATAGGTTGAAGTCGCCCAAAACACATATATATTGGCCATCTTCCAGCTCCTGGTATAGGTGGGCAATTTTGTCCACATGCGCTTTATATAAATCAAAACTGCTGTTTGGGGGTGTGTATGATAGTGTCAAGAAAATTGTTTCCGTAGGACCAGCGAGAGATACACAGAGTTGGTCGAGCAGAGAATCCTCGTTCTGGACACGAATAGCAATGCAACGCAGCTCACGCCGCACAGCAATTAAAACTCCGCCATCTCTGGAGCATCGTGTTTTAACGGAATCTCGATCCTTACGGAACACATGATAAAAAATTGTATCAAAGTATTTATTATCGAAGAAATCCATGTTGAGCCAGGTTTCAACAAAAATGATGACGTCATGATTACCATGAGACGTTGCCTGGAAAAGGGATTGAGCTTTCGTACGCATACCACCGATATTTTGAAAATAAATATTGAAATTTGTATTGTTAGCGCGTATCCGGTCATCCATGGTCATGCTATCAATAACTGGTCCAGCATCATGGCCCGAATCCGTAAGAGGCCTCGCTGGGATTTTATCATAATTAATAAAATTATTTGTAAGAACCTTCAGTAAAGTAGTGGTACGGATACGAATAGGCTGGTGATCGGCGCTCCAAATATTAGGTGGGCAGTCAATATTACCATTCAAAATATAACTACACCTAATAATGAGCGAGAACGTACTACAGCAGCCGCAGTCCATTGTTGTTGTTGATGGCGAAAGCATCTCCAGAGAGCACCTTCAGAGAGAGCACTCTGAGAGGCTCGCCAGCCAAATGTGTCGATAAAAGTTGTTGTAGAAAGTCGAACGTCCGAGACGGAGAGCGCATAACTATTAGGCGATGAAGAGTAAGAATCAAGCCGACTTTCTAGATACTTCGGGAGAGAGGCGCAAGATGATGAGAGCGCAACTCCGAGGAGCGCGCCGATATTAGAGCCAGGCGGACGGCGAAAGTCGCGCACAGCGGACAACAAAAGCTCTAGCTGATGTTGTCGATGGTGCAACGGGAGAGAGGCGCAACAGCTAGACAAAAAATCTAAAGAACAGAAATTCTGATTAATTTAAGGACGTGTGTAATAACAACTGATGACGCAAGTTATGTTACACATCATTAAGGGGCACTATCCCAATTTATAAACAACTTTGAGCCGAGAGCCAATCTTCAAATAACTTTGACTGGCTTAGAGATAAATCCGTGGTCATCTATTTCTCTAAAGTACTTCTTCCAAATTATTCCCACCCATATCAGTTTCACAGACTCCGCATGAAACTGATACTGTAAACGTCCAAGCCGATATTATAAACACTAGAGCCCCAAAGCGAGCCCTGAAGCCCGCTAAGATAAACACAAGAGCCCCAGAGAGAGCCCTGAGTCCGCTAACGTAAACACAAGATCCTCAAAGGGATCCCTAAAGTTCGCTAACGTAAACATCAATTTACGGCCGAATTTTAATTTCAAATTTAATTTGCAAATTGCATCATCCTATTTTTCGACTCTCTTGTGTTACTCTCTTAATCAATTTTGAGATAAATCTCTTAAGCCGAGGTCTTATTATTGATCATTGAACTCGAGGCAGGGCAGTCCGTTTTTAAGAAACGAATCGAGTAGTTAAAACGACTGTAAAGTAAAAGGCAGTGAAAAAAATTTGGTTTGACCTATAAAATTGTAATAGTAACTAAGTGAAGTTGAAAAATTAAAATAAATATATGCTCAGGGATGGAGATATATTTATACAGAAATGGGCTGTTACAAGATCCTAAAAGTCTTATTTCTATTGCACGTAGTAAATAAGTCGGATCGAGCAACTATAACCTATAGCTCAGGAATTATCAAAAAACAAGAAAGAAAGTTAGCTTCGGCAAGCCGAAGTTTGTATACCCTTGCACTTTAAATTATTAAATTTAATTCGAAATTGTACAAAGTACAAAAAATGATATTTCCAATAGTATAAGATAATATGTAAAAAAACACCAAAGCTATAATTTGTTTCATTTTAGTTTTCCACAAATTTTCCGACCGTTCCTATAGCAGCTATATGATATAGTCGTCCGATTTTGATAAAATTAAATTCGAAGTTCAGAACTAGTTAAAAAATGTTATTTCCAAGCGCAGGAGGTTATATGTTAAAAAACACCGTAGCTATAATTTATTTCATATTATTTGGCCACCAATTTTCCGATCGTTCCTATGGCAGCTATATGATATAGTCGTCCGATTTTGATAAAACTAAATTCGAAATTCAGAACTAATTAAATAATGTTATTTCCAAGCGTAAGAGGTTATTTGTTAAAAAACACGGAAGCTATAATTTATTTCATATTATTTGGCCACCAAATTTTCTATCGTTCCTATGGCAGCTATATGATATAGTCGTCCTATTTTGATAAAATTAAATTCGATATTCAGAACTAATTATAAAATGTTATTTCCAAGCGTAGGAGGTTATATGTTAAAAAACACAAAATAAATAAAATAAGAAAGGCCATCGCAGTCTAATTTTCCTGAGTCGTTAAAACTCTCAGCCGCCATATGACAGTCCAAATCAGTAACATCTAAGCACCCAATATTTAGCATCGTGGCAATGGCACTGAGTGAATCATCGTCATTCCACAGCGAGCTCGGTTCAAAGTTAGATGCAAAGTACTTAGCAAATAGATTAGCGACCCCAATATCTGAAGAAGCTGAAAGACTTTCATATGACATATGGGAAGGAAAGTAGGAGGTTGTACGTTTAGAATTGACAAAGTGCCAGAATGATTTAGGATTGGTGATTAGTTTACACTCTATATCAGCAATATATTGGCTGTATAAGGATTTATTGAGGAACTCAAACGCACGCTTATGTTGTTTGTACCGATCAAAGTCAGCAGCATCACCGCTTTCTATGTAGCGCTTATAGAATTTATTTCGGATATTTATTCGTCGGAAAGTATGTAACAGGCAGAAGGAAGCTTTTCCGACCCCATAAAGTATATATATTCTTGATCAGGATCACTAGCCGAGTCGATCCAGCCATGTCCGTCTGTCCGTCTGTCCGTCTGTCTGTCCGTCCGGATGAACGCTGAGATCTCGGAAACTATAATAGCTAGGCTATTGAGATTTGGCGAGCAGATTCCTGCAGCGCAAGTTTGTTTCAGTAGAGAGCCACGCCCAATCTAACGCCCACAAACCGCCCTAAACTGTGGCTCCTACAGTTTTTATGCTAGAATAAAAAGTTTAACTGAAATATATTGTTCTCATCCATACCTATCGATTGACCCAAAAAAAAGTTTGCCACGCTCACTTTAACGCCAAAAAACCACCCACAAACTTCAAAAAATCGTAAATATGAACGCGGATATTTCGGAAAATACCAAAGATTGAGAAATGGGATTTCAGATTTAGATTCCGTAGGCTTGAGCGTAGCGCAAGTTTGTTACGCGAATATGCCACGCCCACTCTAACGCCCACAAGCCGCGAAAGCCTGTTGCGCCCACAGTTTGCATGCTAGATACAAAATTTTAACTGAAATGTATTGGCCTCGTCAATACCTATCGATTGATCAAAAAAAAAACTTTGCCACGCCCACTCTAAGGCCCACAACGCTTAAGTCTGTCTACCGCCGGTAGGTGGCGCTGCTTTCATATCTCCATTTTCCTTTGGTCCCTTTAGCTGAGTAACGGGTATCTGATAGTCGAGGTACTCGACTATAGCGTTCTTCCTTGTTTTGTATTTTATTAGTCCTTGTGTGTACCATGGTAGTCTATAAGAACTTTGAGCTCTAGTTTTAGCGTATCTGCCTATAATAGTAGAGAAAAAAGATATAAAAACTTCATAGGTTGTATTCACATCCGCATGCGAGAGGACTTCCGCCCATCTGATATTAGAAATATCACTACGGATAGAATCTAAACTGCTAGAATTAACATAGGTAAGAGGCAAGCGAGAATTATTTGGTGAGAAAATATAACAAGTAATTAAGATTAATAGGGGCTTGTGATGAGCATCACACGCGGCTAGAGGATTATCGCTGCAACATAAAGTAAAGCATAAATCAGGGTGTACAGAAATTAGATTTAGAAGCTTATTTAAGTTATTAAATACATGGTTAATCTGGACTAATCCAATACTAAGAAGCTCATCGATGACTAAGATTTCGTGGGGAAGATGCAAATTACTGGGAACCATTGCTGAAGATAGGTTGAAGTCGCCCAAAACACATATATATTGGCCATCTTCCAGCTCCTGGTATAGGTGGGCAATTTTGTCCACATGCGCTTTATATAAATCAAAACTGCTGCTTGGGGGTATGTATGATAGTGTCAGGAAAATTGTTTCCGTAGGACCAGCGAGAGATACACAGAGTTGGTCGAGCAGAGAATCCTCGTTCTGGAGACGAATAGCAATGCAACGCAGCTCACGCCGCACAGCAATTAAAACTCCGCCATCTCTGGAGCATCGTGTTTTAACGGAATCTCGATCCTTACGGAACACATGATAAAAATTTGTATCAAAGTATTTATTATCGAAGAAATCCATGTTGAGCCAGGTTTCAACAAAAATGATGACGTCATGATTACCATGAGACGTTGCCTGGAAAAGGGATTGAGCTTTCGTACGCATACCACCGATATTTTGAAAATAAATATTGAAATTTGTATTGTTAGCGCGTATCCGGTCATCCATGGTCATGCTATCAATAACTGGTCCAGCATCATGGCCCGAATCCGTAAGAGGCCTCGCTAGGATTTTATCATAATTAATAAAATTATTTGTAAGAACCTTCAGTAAAGTAGTGTACGGATACGAATAGGCTGGTGATCGGCGCTCCAAATATTAGGTGGGCAGTCAATATTAGCATTCAAAATATAACTGCACGCAGGTTAATCCACTCCTGGTAATAAAGAGCGAGAACGTACTACAGCAGCCGCAGTCCATTGTTGTTGTTGATGGCGAAAGCATCTCCAGAGAGCACCTTCAGAAAGAGCACTCTGAGAGGCTCGCCAGCCAAATGTGTCGATAAAAGTTGTTGTAGAAAGTCGAACGTCAGAAAGGTAGAGACGGAGAGCGCATAACTGTTAGGCGATGAAGAGTAAGAATCAAGCCGACTTTCTAGGTACTTCGGGAGAGAGGCGCAAGATGATGAGAGCGCAACTCCGAGGAGCGCGCCGATATTAGAGCCAGGCGGACGGCGAAAGTCGCGCACAGCGGACAACAAAAGCTCTAGCTGATGTTGTCGATGGTGCAACGGGAGAGAGGCGCAACAGCTAGACAAAAAATCTAAGGAACAGAAATTCTGATTAATTTAAGGACGTGTGTAATAACAACTGATGACGCAAGTTATGTTACACATCATTAAGGGCAACTATCCCAATTTATAAACAACTTTGAGCCGAGAGCCAATCTCCAAATAACTTTGACTGGCTTAGAGATAAATTCGTGGTCATCTATTTCTCTAAAGTACTTCTTCCAAATTATTCCCACCCATATCAGTTTCACAGACTCCGCATGAAACTGATACTGTAAACGTCCAAGCCGATATTATAAACATTAGAGCCCCAAAGCGAGCCCTGAAGCCCGCTAAGATAAACACAAGAGCCCCAGAGAGAGCCCTGAGTCCGCTAACGTAAACACAAGATCCTCAAAGGGATCCCTAAAGTTCGCTAACGTAAACATCAATTTACGGCCGAATTTTAATTTCAAATTTAATTTGCAAATTGCATCATCCTATTTTTCGACTCTCTTGTATTACTCTCTTAATCAATTTTGAGATAAATCTCTTAAGCCGAGGTTTTATTATTGATCATTGAACTCGAGGCAGGGCAGTCCGTTTTTAAGAAACGAATCGAGTAGTTAAAACGACTGTAAAGTAAAAGGCAGTGAAAAAAATTTGGTTTGACCTATAAAATTGTAATAGTAACTAAGTGAAGTTGAAAAATTAAAATAAATATATGCTCAGGGATGGAGATATATTTATACAGAAATGGGCTGTTACAAGATCCTAATAGTCTTATTTCTATTGCACGTAGTAAATAAGTCGGATCGAGCAACTATAACCTATAGCTCAGGAATTATCAAAAAACAAGAAAGAAAGTTAACTTCGGCAAGCCGAAGTTTGTATACCCTTGCACTTTAAATTATTAAATTTAATTCGAAATTGTAAAAAGTACAAAAAATGATATTTCCAATAGTATAAGATAATATGTAAAAAAACACCAAAGCTATAATTTGTTTCATTTTAGTTTTCCACAAATTTTCCGACCGTTCCTATAGCAGCTATATGATATAGTCGTCCGATTTTGATAAAATTAAATTCGAAGTTCAGAACTAGTTAAAAAATGTTATTTCCAAGCGCAGGAGGTTATATGTTAAAAAAAACCGTAGCTATAATTTATTTAATATTATTTGGCCACCAATTTTCCGATCGTTCCTATGGCAGCTATATGATATAGTCGTCCGATTTTGATAAAACTAAATTCGAAATTCAGAACTAATTATAAAATGTTATTTCCAAGCGTAGGAGGTTATATGTTAAAAAACACAAAATAAATAAAATAAGAAAGGCCATCGCAGTCTAGTTTTCCTGAGTCGTTAAAACTCTCAGCCGCCATATGACAGTCCAAATAAGTAACATCTAAGCACCCAATATTTAGCATCGTGGCAATGGCACTGAGTGAATCATCGTCATTCCACAGCGAGCTCGGTTCAAAGTTAGATGCAAAGTACTTAGCAAATAGATTAGCGACCCCAATATCTGAAGAAGCTGAAAGACTTTCATATGACATATGGGAAGGAAAGTAGGAGGTTGTACGTTTAGAATTGACAAAGTGCCAGAATGATTTAGGATTGGTGATTAGTTAACACTCTATATCAGCAATATATTGGCTGTATAAGGATTTATTGAGGAACTCAAACTCACGCTTATGTTGTTTGTACCGATCAAAGTCAGCAGCATCACCGCTTTCTATGTAGCGCTTATAGAATTTATTTCGGATATTTATACCCGTTACTCGCAGAGTAAAAGGGTATACTAGATTCGTCGGAAAGTATGTAACAGGCAGAAGGAAGCTTTTCCGACCCCATAAAGTATATATATTCTTGATAAGGATCACTAGCCGAGTCGATCTAGCCATGTCCGTCTGTCTGTCTGTCTGTCCGTCCGGATGAACGCTGAGATCTCGGAAACTATAATAGCTAGGCTTTTGAGATTTGGCGAGCAGATTCCTGAGCTTCTTACGCAGCGCAAGTTTGTTTCAGTAGAGAGCCACGCCCACTCTAACACCCACAAACCGCCCTAAGCTGTGGCTCCTACAGTTTTTATGCTAGAATAAAAAGTTTAACTGAAATATATTGTTCTCATCCATACCTAACGATTGATCCAAAAAAAAGTTTGCCACGCCCACTTTAAATATGAACGCGGATATTTCGGAAAATACCAAAGATTGAGAAATGGGATTTCAGATTTAGATTCCGTAGGCTTGAGCGTAGCGCAAGTTTGTTACGCGAATATGCCACGCCCACTCTAACGCCCACAAGCCGCGAAAGCCTGTTGCGCCCACAGTTTGCATGCTAGATACAAAATTTTAACTGAAATGTATTGGCCTCGTCAATACCTATCGATTGATCCTAAAAAAAACTTTGCCACGCCCACTCTAACGCCCACAACGCTTAAGTCTGTCTACCGCCGGTAGGTGGCGCTGCTTTCATATCTCCATTTTTTATTGGTCCCTTTAGCTGAGTAACGGGTATCTGATAGTCGAGGTACTCGACTATAGCGTTCTTCCTTGTTTTGTATTTTATTAGTCCTTGTGTGTACCATGGTAGTCTATAAGAACTTTGAGCTCTAGTTTTAGCGTATCTGCCTATAATAGTAGAGAAAAAAGATATAACAAGGAAGAACGCTATAGTCGAGTACCTCGACTATCAGATACCCGTTACTCAGCTAAAGGGACCAAAGGTAAATGGAGATATGCAAGCAGCAAAGCGAGATTTAAATGCGCCACCTACCGGCGGAAGACAGATTTAAGCATTGTGGGCGTTAGGGTAGGCGTTGGATCAATCGATAGGTATTGACGAGACCAATACATTTCAGTTAAAATTTTTTATCTAGCATAAAAATTGTGAGCGCCACAGGCTTGGGCGGTTTGTGGGCGGTAGAGTGGGCGTGGCTTATCGCATAACAAAGCTACGGAATCTAAATCTGAAATCCCAATACTCTATCTTTGATAGTTTCCGAGATATCCGCGTTCATATTTACGATTTTTTGAAGCTTGTGGGCGGTTTGTGGGCGTTAAAGTGGGCGTGGCAAACTTTTTTTTCGATAGGTATTGATAAGAACAATTCATTTCAGTTTAAATTTTTACTCTAGCATCAAAACTGTAGAAGCCACAGTTTTGGGCGGTTTGTGGGCGTTAGAGTGGGCGTGGCACTCTACTGAAACAAACTTGCGCTGCGTAAGAAGCTCAGGAATCTGCTCGCCAAATCTCAATAGCCTAGCTCTCATAGTTTCCAAGATCTCAGCGTTCATCCGGACAGACAGACGGACAGACGGACATGGCTAGATCGACTCGGCTAGTGATCCTGATCAAGAATATATATACTTTATGGGGTCGGAAACGCTTCCTTCTGCCTGTTACATACTTTCCGACGAATCTAGTATACCCTTTTACTCTACGAGTAACGGGTATAAAAACTTCATAGGTTGTATTCACATCCGCATGCGAGAGGACTTCCGCCCATCTGATATTAGAAATATCACTACGGATAGAATCTAAACTGCTAGAATTAATATAGGTAAGAGGCAAGCGAGAATTATTTGTTGAGAAAATATAACAAGTAATTAAGATTAATAGGGGCTTGTGATGAGCATCACACGCGGCTAGAGGATTATCGCTGCAACATAAAGTAAAGCATAAATCAGGGTGTACAGAAATTAGATTTAGAAGCTTATTTAAGTTATTAAATACATGGTTAATCTGGACTAATCCAATACTAAGAAGCTCATCGATGACTAAGATTTCGTGGGGAAGATGCAAATTACTGGGAACCATTGCTGAAGACTCAAGATCATGAGCCCACACGAGCGAAGATAGGTTGAAGTCGCCCAAAACACATATATATTGGCCATCTTCCAGCTCCTGGTATAGGTGGGCAATTTTGTCCACATGCGCTTTATATAAATCAAAACTGCTGCTTGGGGGTATGTATGATAGTGTCAGGAAAATTGTTTCCGTAGGACCAGCGAGAGATACACAGAGTTGGTCGAGCAGAGAATCCTCGTTCTGAAGACGAATAGCAATGCAACGCAGCTCACGCCGCACAGCAATTAAAAATCCGCCATCTCTGGAGCATCGTGTTTTAACGGAATCTCGATCCTTACGGAACACATGATAAAAATTTGTATCAAAGTATTTATTATCGAAGAAATCCATGTTGAGCCAGGTTTCAACAAAAATGATGACGTCATGATTACCATGAGACGTTGCCTGGAAAAGGGATTGAGCTTTCGTACGCATACCACCGATATTTTGAAAATAAATATTGAAATTTGTATTGTTAGCGCGTATCCGGTCATCCATGGTCATGCTATCAATAACTGGTCCAGCATCATGGCCCGAATCCGTAAGAGGCCTCGCTGGGATTTTATCATAATTAATAAAATTATTTGTAAGAACCTTCAGTAAAGTAGTGGTACGGATACGAATAGGCTGGTGATCGGCGCTCCAAATATTAGGTGGGCAGTCAATATTAGCATTCAAAATATAACTGCACGCAGGTTAATCCACTCCTGGTAATAATGAGCGAGAACGTACTACAGCAGCCGCAGTCCATTGTTGTTGTTGAAAGTCAGAAACGTCAGAAAGGTAGAGACGGAGAGCGCATAACTATTAGGCGATGAAGAGTAAGAATCAAGCCGACCTTCTAGGTACTTCGGGAGAGAGGCGCAAGATGATGAGAGCGCAACTCCGAGTAGCGCGCCGATATTAGAGCCAGGCGGACGGCGAAAGTCGCGCACAGCGGACAACAAAAGCTCTAGCTGATGTTGTCGATGGTGCAACGGGAGAGAGGCGCAACAGCTAGACAAAAAATCTAAAGAACAGATATTCTGATTAATTTAAGGACATGTGAAATGACAACTGATGACGCAAGTTATGTTACACATCATTAAGGGGCACTATCCCAATTTATAAACAACTTTGAGCCGAGAGCCAATCTCCAAATAACTTTGACTGGCTTAGAGATAAATCCGTGGTCATCTATTTCTCTAAAGTACTTCTTCCAAATTATTCCCACCCATATCAGTTTCACAGACTCCGCATGAAACTGATACTGTAAACGTCCAAGCCGATATTATAAACATTAGAGCCCCAAAGCGAGCCCTGAAGCCCGCTAAGATAAACACAAGAGCCCCAGAGAGAGCCCTGAGTCCGCTAACGTAAACACAAGATCCTCAAAGGGATCCCTAAAGTTCGCTAACGTAAACATCAATTTACGGCCGAATTTTAATTTCAAATTGAATTTGCAAATTGCATCATCCTATTTTTCGACTCTCTTGTGTTACTCTCTTAATCAATTTTGAGATAAATCTCTTAAGCCGAGGTTTTATTATTGATCATTGAACTCGAGGCAGGGCAGTCCGTTTTTAAGAAACGAATCGAGTAGTTAAAACGACTGTAAAGTAAAAGGCAGTGAAAAAAAATTTGGTTCGACCTATAAAATTGTAATAGTAACTAAGTGAAGTTGAAAAATTAAAATAAATATATGCTCAGGGATGGAGATATATTTATACAGAAATGGGCTGTTACAAGATCCTAAAAGTCTTATTTCTATTGCACGTAGTAAATAAGTCGGATCGAGCAACTATAACCTATAGCTCAGGAATCATCAAAAAACAAGAAAGAAAGTTAACTTCGGCAAGCCGAAGTTTGTATACCCTTGCACTTTTAATTATTAAATTTAATTCGAAATTGTAAAAAGTACAAAAAATGATATTTCCAATAGTATAAGATAATATGTAAAAAAACACCAAAGCTATAATTTGTTTCATTTTAGTTTTCCACAAATTTTCCGACCGTTCCTATAGCAGCTATATGATATAGTCGTCCGATTTTGATAAAATTAAATTCGAAGTTCAGAACTAGTTAAAAAATGTTATTTCCAAGCGCAGGAGGTTATATGTTAAAAAACACCGTAGCTATAATTTATTTCATATTATTTGGCCACCAATTTTCCGATCGTTCCTATGGCAGCTATATGATATAGTCGTCCGATTTTGATAAAACTAAATTCGAAATTCAGAACTAATTAAATAATGTTATTTCCAAGCGTAAGAGGTTATTTGTTAAAAAACACGGAAGCTATAATTTATTTCATATTATTTGGCCACCAAATTTTCTATCGTTCCTATGGCAGCTATATGATATAGTCGTGCTATTTTGATAAAATTAAATTCGATATTCAGAACTAATTATAAAATGTTATTTCCAAGCGTAGGAGGTTATATGTTAAAAAACACAAAATAAATAAAATAAGAAAGGCCATCGCAGTCTAATTTTCCTGAGTCGTTAAAACTCTCAGCCGCCATATGACAGTCCAAATTAGTAACATCTAAGCACCCAATATTTAGCATCGTGGCAATGGCACTGAGTGAATCATCGTCATTCCACAGCGAGCTCGGTTCAAAGTTAGATGCAAAGTACCTAGCAAATAGATTAGCGGCCCCAATATCTGAAGAAGCTGAAAGACTTTCATATGACATATGGGAAGGAAAGTAGGAGGTTGTACGTTAAGAATTGACAAAGTGCCAGAATGATTTAGGATTGGTGATTAGTTTACACTCTATATCAGCAATATATTGGCTGTATAAGGATTTATTGAGGAACTCAAACTCACGCTTATGTTGTTTGTACCGATCAAAGTCAGCAGCATCACCGCTTTCTATGTAGCGCTTATAGAATTTATTTCGGATATTTATACCCGTTACTCGTAGAGTAAAAGGGTATACTAGATTCGTCGGAAAGTATGTAACAGGCAGAAGGAAGCTTTTCCGACCCCATAAAGTATATATATTCTTGATCAGGATCACTAGCCGAGTCGATCTAGCCATGTCCGTCTGTCCGTCTGTCCGTCTGTCCGTCTGTCTGTCCGTCCGGATGAACGCTGAGATCTCGGAAACTATAATAGCTAGGCTATTGAGATTTGGCGAGCAGATTCCTGAGCTTCTTACGCAGCGCAAGTTTGTTTCAGTAGAGAGCCACGCCCACTCTAACGCCCACAAACCGCCCTAAGCTGTGGCTCCTACAGTTTTTATGCTAGAATAAAAAGTTTAACTGAAATATATTGTTCTCATCCATACCTATCGATTGATCCAAAAAAAAGTTTGCCACGCCCACTTTAAATATGAACGCGGATATTTCGGAAAATACCAAAGATTGAGAAATGGGATTTCAGATTTAGATTCCGTAGGCTTGAGCGTAGCGCAAGTTTGTTACGCGAATATGCCACGCCCACTCTAACGCCCACAAGCCGCGAAAGCCTGTTGCGCCCACAGTTTGCATGCTAGATACAAAATTTTAACTGAAATGTATTGGCCTCGTCAATACCTATCGATTGATCCAAAAAAAAACTTTGCCACGCCCACTCTAACGCCCACAACGCTTAAGTCTGTCTACCGCCGGTAGGTGGCGCTGCTTTCATATCTCCATTTTCTATTGGTCCCTTTAGCTGAGTAACGGGTATCTGATAGTCGAGGTACTCGACTATAGCGTTCTTCCTTGTTTTGTATTTTATTAGTCCTTGTGTGTACCATGGTAGTCTATAAGAACTTTGAGCTCTAGTTTTAGCGTATCTGCCTATAATAGTAGAGAAAAAAGATATAAAAACTTCATAGGTTGTATTCACATCCGCATGCGAGAGGACTTCCGCCCATCTGATATTAGAAATATCACTACGGATAGAATCTAAACTGCTAGAATTAATATAGGTAAGAGGCAAGCGAGAATTATTTGGTGAGAAAATATAACAAGTAATTAAGATTAATAGGGGCTTGTGATGAGCATCACACGCGGCTAGAGGATTATCGCTGCAACATAAAGTAAAGCATAAATCAGGGTGTACAGAAATTAGATTTAGAAGCTTATTTAAGTTATTAAATACATGGTTAATCTGGACTAATCCAATACTAAGAAGCTCATCGATGACTAAGATTTCGTGGGGAAGATGCAAATTACTGGGAACCATTGCTGAAGACTCAAGATCATGAGCCCACACGAGCGAAGATAGGTTGAAGTCGCCCAAAACACATATATATTGGCCATCTTCCAGCTCCTGGTATAGGTGGGCAATTTTGTCCACATGCGCTTTATATAAATCAAAACTGCTGCTTGGGGGTGTGTATGATAGTGTCAAGAAAATTGTTTCCGTAGGACCAGCGAGAGATACACAGAGTTGGTCGAGCAGAGAATCCTCGTTCTGGAGACGAATAGCAATGCAACGCAGCTCACGCCGCACAGCAATTAAAACTCCGCCATCTCTGGAGCATCGTGTTTTAACGGAATCTCGATCCTTACGGAACACATGATAAAAATTTGTATCAAAGTATTTATTATCGAAGAAATCCATGTTGAGCCAGGTTTCAACAAAAATGATGACGTCATGATTACCATGAGACGTTGCCTGGAAAAGGGATTGAGCTTTCGTACGCATACCACCGATATTTTGAAAATAAATATTGAAATTTGTATTGTTAGCGCGTATCCGGTCATCCATGGTCATGCTATCAATAACTGGTCCAGCATCATGGCCCGAATCCGTAAGAGGCCTCGCTGGGATTTTATCATAATTAATAAAATTATTTGTAAGAACCTTCAGTAAAGTAGTGGTACGGATACGAATAGGCTGGTGATCGGCGCTCCAAATATTAGGTGGGCAGTCAATATTAGCATTCAAAATATAACTGCACGCAGGTTAATCCACTCCTGGTAATAATGAGCGAGAACGTACTACAGCAGCCGCAGTCCATTGTTGTTGTTGAAAGTCAGAAACGTCAGAAAGGTAGAGACGGAGAGCGCATAACTATTAGCCGATGAAGAGTAAGAATCAAGCCGACCTTCTAGGTACTTCGGGAGAGAGGCGCAAGATGATGAGAGCGCAACTCCGAGTAGCGCGCCGATATTAGAGCCAGGCGGACGGCGAAAGTCGCGCACAGCGGACAACAAAAGCTCTAGCTGATGTTGTCGATGGTGCAACGGGAGAGAGGCGCAACAGCTAGACAAAAAATCTAAAGAACAGATATTCTGATTAATTTAAGGACATGTGTAATGACAACATGGCACTATCCCAATTTATAAACAACTTTGAGCCGAGAGCCAATCTCCAAATAACTTTGACTGGCTTAGAGATAAATCCGTGGTCATCTATTTCTCTAAAGTACTTCTTCCAAATTATTCCCACCCATATCAGTTTCACAGACTCCGCATGAAACTGATACTGTAAACGTCCAAGCCGATATTATAAACATTAGAGCCCCAAAGCGAGCCCTGAAGCCCGCTAAGATAAACACAAGAGCCCCAGAGAGAGCCCTGAGTCCGCTAACGTAAACACAAGATCCTCAAAGGGATCCCTAAAGTTCGCTAACGTAAACATCAATTTACGGCCGAATTTTAATTTCAAATTTAATTTGCAAATTGCATCATCCTATTTTTCGACTCTCTTGTGTTACTCTCTTAATCAATTTTGAGATAAATCTCTTAAGCCGATGTTTTATTATTGATCATTGAACTCGAGGCAGGGCAGTCCGTTTTTAAGAAACGAATCGAGTAGTTAAAACGACTGTAAAGTAAAAGGCAGTGAAAAAAATTTGCTTCGACCTATAAAATTGTAATAGTAACTAAGTGAAGTTGAAAAATTAAAATAAATATATGCTCAGGGATGGAGATATATTTATACAGAAATGGGCTGTTACAAGATCCTAAAAGTCTTATTTCTATTGCACGTAGTAAATAAGTCGGATCGAGCAACTACAACCTATAGCTCAGGAATCATCAAAAAACAAGAAAGAAAGTTAACTTCGGCAAGCCGAAGTTTGTATACCCTTGCACTTTTATTTATTAAATTTAATTCGAAATTGTAAAAAGTACAAAAAATGATATTTCCAATAGTATAAGATAATATGTAAAAAAACACCACAGCTATAATTTGTTTCATTTTAGTTTTCCACAAATTTTCCGACCGTTCCTATAGCAGCTATATGATATAGTCGTCCGATTTTGATAAAATCAAATTCGAAGTTCAGAACTAGTTAAAAATGTTATTTCCAAGCGCAGGAGGTTATATGTTAAAAAACACCGTAGCTATAATTTATTTCATATTATTTGGCCACCAATTTTCCGATCGTTCCTATGGCAGCTATATGATATAGTCGTCCGATTTTGATAAAACTAAATTCGAAATTCAGAACTAATTAAATAATGTTATTTCCAAGCGTAAGAGGTTATTTGTTAAAAAACACGGAAGCTATAATTTATTTTATATTATTTGGCCACCAAATTTTCTATCGTTCCTATGGCAGCTATATGATATAGTCGTCCTATTTTGATAAAATTAAATTCGATATTCAGAACTAATTATAAAATGTTATTTCCAAGCGTAGGAGGTTATATGTTAAAAAACACAAAATAAATAAAATAAGAAAGGCCATCGCAGTCTAATTTTCCTGAGTCGTTAAAACTCTCAGCCGCCATATGACAGTCCAAATTAGTAACATCTAAGCACCCAATATTTAGCATCGTGGCAATGGCACTGAGTGAATCATCGTCATTCCACAGCGAGCTCGGTTCAAAGTTAGATGCAAAGTACTTAGCAAATAGATTAGCGACCCCAATATCTGAAGAAGCTGAAAGACTTTCATATGACATATGGGAAGGAAAGTAGGAGGTTGTACGTTTAGAATTGACAAAGTGCCAGAATGATTTAGGATTGGTGATTAGTTTACACTCTATATCAGCAATATATTGGCTGTATAAGGATTTATTGAGGAACTCAAACTCACGCTTATGTTGTTTGTACCGATCAAAGTCAGCAGCATCACCGCTTTCTATGTAGCGCTTATAGAATTTATTTCGGATATTTATACCCGTTACTCGTAGAGTAAAAGGGTATACTAGATTCGTCGGAAACTATGTAACAGGCAGAAGGAAGCTTTTCCGACCCCATAAAGTATATATATTCTTGATCAGGATCACTAGCCGAGTCGATCCAGCCATGTCCGTCTGTCCGTCTGTCTGTCCGTCCGGATGAACGCTGAGATCTCGGAAACTATAATAGCTAGGCTATTGAGATTTGGCGAGCAGATTCCTGAGCTTCTTACGCAGCGCAAGTTTGTTTCAGTAGAGAGCCACGCCCACTCTAACGCCCACAAACCGCCCTAAACTGTGGCTCCTACAGTTTTTATGCTAGAATAAAAAGTTTAACTGAAATATATTGTTCTCATCCATACCTATCGATTGATCTAAAAAAAAGTTTGCCACGCCCACTTTAACGCCAAAAAACCAAACTTCAAAAAATCGTAAATATGAACGCGGATATTTCGGAAAATACCAAAGATTGAGAAATGGGATTTCAGATTTAGATTCCGTAGGCTTGAGCGTAGCGCAAGTTTGTTACGCGAATATGCCAGCCGCGAAAGCCTGTTGCGCCCACAATTTGCATGCTACATACAATTTTAACTGAAATGTATTGGCCTCGTCAATACCTATCGATTGATCCAAAAAAAAACTTTGCCAGGCCCACTCTAACGCCCACAACGCTTAAGTCTGTCTACCGCCGGTAGGTGGCGCTGCTTTCATATCTCCATTTTCCTTTGGTCCCTTTAGCTGAGTAACAGGTATCTGATAGTCGAGGTACTCGACTATAGCGTTCTTCCTTGTTTTGTATTTTATTAGTCCTTGAGTGTACCATGGTAGTCTATAAGAACTTTGAGCTCTAGTTTTAGCGTATCTGCCTATAATAGTAGAGAAAAAAGATATAAAAACTTCATAGGTTGTATTCACATCCGCATGCGAGAGGACTTCCGCCCATCTGATATTAAAAATATCACTACGGATAGAATCTAAACTGCTAGAATTAATATAGGTAAGAGGCAAGCGAGAATTATTTGGTGAGAAAATATAACAAGTAATTAAGATTAATAGGGGCTTGTGATGAGCATCACACGCGGCTAGAGGATTATCGCTGCAACATAAAGTAAAGCATAAATCAGGGTGTACAGAAATTAGATTTAGAAGCTTATTTAAGTTATTAAATACATGGTTAATCTGGACTAATCCAATACTAAGAAGCTCATCGATGACTAAGATTTCGTGGGGAAGATGCAAATCACTGGGAACCATTGCTGAAGACTCAAGATCATGAGCCCACACGAGCGAAGATAGGTTGAAGTCGCCCAAAACACATATATATTGGCCATCTTCCAGCTCCTGGTATAGGTGGGCAATTTTGTCCACATGCGCTTTATATAAATCAAAACTGCTGCTTGGGGGTGTGTATGATAGTGTCAAGAAAATTGTTTCCGTAGGACCAGCGAGAGATACACAGAGTTGGTCGAGCAGAGAATCCTCGTTCTGGAGACGAATAGCAATGCAACGCAGCTCACGCCGCACAGCAATTAAAACTCCGCCATCTCTGGAGCATCGTGTTTTAACGGAATCTCGATCCTTACGGAACACATGATAAAAATTTGTATCAAAGTATTTATTATCGAAGAAATCCATGTTGAGCCAGGTTTCAACAAAAATGATGACGTCATGATTACCATGAGACGTTGCCTGGAAAAGGGATTGAGCTTTCGTACGCATACCACCGATATTTTGAAAATAAATATTGAAATTTGTATTGTTAGCGCGTATCCGGTCATCCATGGTCATGCTATCAATAACTGGTCCAGCATCATGGCCCGAATCCGTAAGAGGCCTCGCTGGGATTTTATCATAATTAATAAAATTATTTGTAAGAACCTTCAGTAAAGTAGTGGTACGGATACGAATAGGCTGGTGATCGGCGCTCCAAATATTAGGTGGGCAGTCAATATTAGCATTCAAAATATAACTGCACGCAGGTTAATCCACTCCTGGTAATAATGAGCGAGAACGTACTACAGCAGCCGCAGTCCATTGTTGTTGTTGAAAGTCAGAAACGTCAGAAAGGTAGAGACGGAGAGCGCATAACTATTAGGCGATGAAGAGTAAGAATCAAGCCGACTTTCTAGGTACTTCGGGAGAGAGGCGCAAGATGATGAGAGCGCAACTCCGAGGAGCGCGCCGATATTAGAGCCAGGCGGACGGCGAAAGTCGCGCACAGCGGACAACAAAAGCTCTAGCTGATGTTGTCGATGGTGCAACGGGAGAGAGGCGCAACAGCTAGACAAAAAATCTAAAGAACAGAAATTCTGATTAATTTAAGGACGTGTGTAATAACAACTGATGACGCAAGTTATGTTACACATCATTAAGGGGCACTATCCCAATTTATAAACAACTTTGAGCCGAGAGCCAATCTCCAAATAACTTTGACTGACTTAGAGATAAATCCGTGGTCATCTATTTCTCTAAAGTACTTCTTCCAAATTATTCCCACCCATATCAGTTTCACAGACTCCGCATGAAACTGATACTGTAAACGTCCAAGCCGATATTATAAACATTAGAGCCCCAAAGCGAGCCCTGAAGCCCGCTAAGATAAACACAAGAGCCCCAGAGAGAGCCCTGAGTCCGCTAACGTAAACACAAGATCCTCAAAGAGATCCCTAAAGTTCGCTAACGTAAACATCAATTTACGGCCGAATTTTAATTTCAAATTTAATTTGCAAATTGCATCATCCTATTTTTCGACTCTCTTGTGTTACTCTCTTAATCAATTTTGAGATAAATCTCTTAAGCCGAGGTTTTATTATTGATCATTGAACTCGAGGCAGGGCAGTCCGTTTTTAAGAAACGAATCGAGTAGTTAAAACGACTGTAAAGTAAAAGGCAGTGAAAAAAATTTGGTTCGACCTATAAAATTGTAATAGTAACTAAGTGAAGTTGAAAAATTAAAATAAATATATGCTCAGGGATGGAGATATATTTATACAGAAATGGGCTGTTACAAGATCCTAAAAGTCTTATTTCTATTGCACGTAGTAAATAAGTCGGATCGAGCAACTATAACCTATAGCTCAGGAATCATCAAAAAACAAGAAAGAAAGTTAACTTCGGCAAGCCGAAGTTTGTATACCCTTGCACTTTTAATTATTAAATTTAATTCGAAATTGTAAAAAGTACAAAAAATGATATTTCCAATAGTATAAGATAATATGTAAAAATCGATTTAGCGTCGCTTGTGAACAGATGTGTTTACTTTTGTGCTCTGAGTTTTTGTCTTTTTCGGTGATTTTTTGCGAGTTTCTTGTGTTTGTTTTTTAACAAAGCTTAGCCAAATAGTTGTGTTAGTGTTTTTGACTTGATCCCCCATTAAACGGGTATGTGGTTATAGATATTTTAACATTTCTATTAGATTTGTTTAATCTCCTAGCTTTGTTAGTGTAATTTTACACTCACTAATCTTGCTAAAACTCTTTTATTCCCACTCTCTCTCCCGCTCTATATTACAACTGTAATTTAAACTCTCTTGGAACCTGCCGATTTTCTGGTAGATTTTTGGAGTGCTTTTCTCTTATTCTCTCTCTCTTGCTTGCTTTACATTGTAACTGTTCGTGCGTAAAGTTGTCAGTGTCCCACAAGCAACGCTCAGTCGATAGAAGATTTATTCTCTCGTGCTCTCTTACATTTAAACAAAAACGCGATCTCGCGCTCTTTTTTTTTCGTGTTTTGTGCCTTTGTGGTTTTTGGAATTTGATCCCAGTGCCAAATTTACTTAAGGTATTTTTCATATTTTATTTTATTTTTATTTCATCTCCTAAAATGGCTCTTGTCTGCTGTAAGAAAAATTGTACTCTTTCGGCTTCGACTAAAGACCCTTTTATTTTCTGCTGGCTCTGCGAATCGATGATGCACGTTAAATGCGCAGGATTTACTGGCAGAGTCAAAGACTTCATTGATCTGAATTCTGGAAATGGTTGTTGAGATGAGCGGCTTTATGAAGCAGACTCGAGACAGCCTTTTGAATCTCTCAGGTGCTTTTAAACAGCTCAATGAGGGGTTCAATTCCGTTTGTGCCCAATTTAATAATAAAAAATTACTAACTGAGTCGCCTAAACGTAAAAAAGCCAGCTTAGCGGCAGTTAACACGGTCACGGTATCCTCCCCTAATCCGAACTTGGTAGCTGCAGCAGTTTCTGTCGACACTGGGGTAAGCGAACCAACTGCGCCTAGGGATACAGCTGATTCAGGTGGAGTCACTGTTTCTCGAAGTCTGGTGGTAAAAAAATCTTCAGTGCCGGCTATGGTGCCGACCGTACCTATAGGTACAGTAGGAACCGATTCTGGCTCTCAGCTTAGTGTGGTTCAATCTGCTGCTGGGGGACGTAAGAAACAGTCAGTTGTTCCTCATAGGAAGCAATTATTTGTTTCTAGGTTCACCCCAGATACTTCATCTGAGGATGTTTTGGAATTTATAAGTGAAAAATTCCCATCCGAGAATATTTCAGTTGAACAATTTCGATTTTCATACGCTCGTAGTATATCCTCTTTTAAAATATTTGCACCGCCTGATGTGTTTAAGGTACTACTTTCTGAAAGCTTTTGGCTTAATGATGATTTAGTAATAAAAAAATTTGTTCCCAATAAACCGAGAACAAATAACAGACCCTCCACTGCGCCAAAAAACTAAAAAGTTTATTTTTGGCTTATCAAAATGTTAGGGGACTAAATATGAAGCTACCCAAGCTTTATGTTGACTCCTCTGCATTTACTGCAGATATTTTGGCTTTTACGGAAACTTGGCTGAAACCAGAGATATCTGACTCTGAAGTTCTGTCAAATAACTTTAATGCCTATAGGACCGATCGCTCCTCACGTAGGGGAGGCGGTGTGCTGATTGCCGTTACCACTAGCCTCACATCTGAAAAAATTTACTTTGATGCCCATAACGAAATTGAATTTGTTAGTGTGAAAGTTTCCATGCAATCCATATCTATTTTTGTAACATGTTCCTATATTCCACCTGGCTCTGATTTAATAATTTATGAGCACCATCTGTCTGCCATAAAATCTGTTCTATCCCTTCTTTCTAACAGAGACCTTTTGATTGTTTTGGGTGACTTTAATCTCCCTGATATCTCTTGGTCTTCTCCTACTGACTTCTAGAATTATCTTTACAGCAAGTAAGCTTTATACGGAATTCATTAAATAGACAACTAGATCTCGTGTTTGTTTCAGACCCGTCTGAAGTCACGGTATCTAGAATTGACGCTCTTGTTGTACCTGAAGACCGATATCATCCAACAATGGAATTGACAATCTGCCTCCCATGCGTTGATACCCTCTCTCCTTTAGTTCCTCAAACTAAAATGAGATGTTTTCGAAAATGTGACTATAAAAAACTTAACGATTTGATTTCTCAATATAATTGGACAGACTTGTACAATTGTATGGATATTGAAAGTGCCACTGAACTCTTCTATATAGTGTTAAATACTTTTTTTAATGAATGAATGCGCTTCAAAGACTTAAAAACCTTAAAACAAACACCTATAAAAAGTATAAAAAATCGGGTAAGCCATCTGATTTTTTGAAATATGTGGTGGCTCGATCGGACTTTAATGTTCTCAATAGTCATTGCTATTCTATGTATTTAAGTCGATGTAAATTCGAATTTTCAAATGATCCGAAGCAGTTTTATAACTTTGTTAATGCCAAGCGTAAGTCGTCGGCATTGCCTTCATCTGTACGTTTTAACTCAATAAAGGCATCGACGGATTCTGAAATTGCTGATTTATTTGCCGAGTTTTTCCAAACTACTTATAGTTCGGTTGCTTGGTCAAATTCTAACTACCCTAATCCCTTAAATAGGGCAAACTGTATTTTTACCCCTGAAATTACGGAAAGTTCTCTCATAAGAGACTTAGCAACAACAACGCCAACTTATTCTCCCGGTCCAGATGGACTCCCCGGGTGTGTGCTTAAGTTTTGTGCGTCAATTTTAATATGTCTTTTTCATCATCAGTTTTTCCTACTATCTGGAAGGACTCTTTTATAATTCCACTTCACAAAAAGGGTGCGAAGGCGGATGCCCAGAATTATAGAGGTATTTCCAAATTGTCGGCAATTCTTAAAGCATTTGAACGTATTATTACTTCTCATTTGCAACATTTATGTTCCTCGCTAATATCACCGTGTCAGCATGGTTTTGTTAAGCGAAGATCGACCACCACCAACCTTCTTGAATTGTCATCTATTGTAATTAATGGATTTAAGAAAAAAATGCAGACTGACGTTATATATACAGATTTTAGTAAGGCCTTTGACTCTGTCAACCACTCTCTTCTATTATTCAAATTAAATCAGCTTGGGTTTCCATGTAATCTATTAACTTGGATTTCAAGTTATTTGAATGGTAGGACTCAGAGGGTTATATTCAAGAACGCTGTTTCAAAATTGATCTACGTTACATCTGGAGTGCCTCAGGGTAGTCATTTGGGTCCTTTGCTGTTTACTTTGTTTATTAACGATCTTCCCTCTACCATAACACATTCTCGTGTACTAATGTATGCTGATGATGCTAAGCTTTGTTTATCATATAATAATATAGCGTCGGGTTCCAACTTACAATCAGATATTGAATGTTTTCAGGGATGGTGTGAGTATAACCTTTTAAATTTGAACTGCCTTAAATGCAACGTTATGACTTTTTATAGGGGTACTCCTACTTTTGTTAGTTACTCTCTTCAAAATACGTCACTCGATCGTATATATTCCGTTAATGACTTAGGCGTTCTTCTGGACCCAAAACTTAAATTTGACTGCCACATAATGTCCACTGTCAACAAGGCCATGAGTGTTCTTGGGTTTATAAAGCGTGTGAGGAGTTGAATAACTCCCCACAAATAGAAACAGCAGCAGATGGCCGGCCGCTTGCCAGATACGCGGCGAATTCGCGTAGTAACGGCGCGGCGAGGAGAGCGAGAGAGTTTGGAGACCAACGAAGGAGAGCGAGAGAGTTGGGAGACCAATGAAGGAGAGCGAGAGAGTTTGGAGACCGAGGATGGAGATCGAGGGAGAGTGGAGACTTCGCGGGCAAGGCAAGAGTGCCGTGTGCAAAAGCGGGTAACGGGACTCCATCGGACTTTGGACTCTCCCGTGAACTTTGGACCGGGAGAGGAAGTGCCACATCTCGGCGGTGGAGCGGCACACAGGCGTGCCACAAGCATCACGAGAATCAGCGGGATGGCAGCAGTGGGCGGAGCATCGATTGGAAGCGGTACGGGAACGACAAGTGGGTCATCCAGGACGCACGGACTTTGGACCCAGAGTGGAGAGATCCAGCGGGCCGTGCGCAAAAGGGAAATAACGGTTCCCGGAGGCCCTATATAAGGCCGCAGAGCGCTGGCAGCTGGATCAGTCGATCACAAGGAGTCAAACCGTCAAGATCAGTCAGATACCAAAGTGAACAATCAAACAACCCGATAATCTACAAGAGAGCAACAGCAAGTCGAGTCGCCAGGGAAACAACGCCGTGGGAGCCTACAAGGAGCAAGATTGCTACGTCGAGACGTTCGGGATTGGGATACCAGGAATCTCCGAATTGAGACGCAGGTAGCTGAGATCCAGAGGGCGTCACACGGCTAGGTCAAGGCGGTCGTTTAACTTTATCCACAAAGTCCTGGCGTTACGCCTGGAGAGAGTATAACCAGCCAGAAGGGAGAGCGGTCGATCAGTAAGGTCTCGAGTGGAATTGTCCAGGAGAGCCCTACGGATTCGACTTGCGAGGTCCCGGAGCGGCGTGCCCGAATCACGAATATAACAAGCCAGAAGGGAGAGCGGTCGATCGGTACGGTCTCGAGTGGAATTGTCCAGGAGAGCCCTACAGATTCGACTTGCGAGGTCCCGGAGCGGCGTGCCCGAACCCCGAGTACCAAAAGCCACGCGGAAACGTCCAGGACCAAAAGCAAAAGGGTGAGGCTAGGGTGGAACGTTCGTTTACACTAGGCGTGGAAGCGAAGTAAAGCGCGAGGCAGATTCCTGGCGTTACCGCTTTGACTGTCCGCGCGGGCTGAGCGGAAACCCCAGTGGGACCATCCGGGACAGAGCAAGGGACAGGCGGCGGTGTGTCGAAAGGAGCGATCCTGGAGAGCGCAGCTTCTGTTCACCCTAGTCTGAGAACGGTGACGCTTCCCTAAGCCCGTACGGCTGACCCCCTCGCGAGTCCGAGTCGTTACCAGCAGTCACCAAGTCACGCGTGCGAAGCGATCAGCGAGCGAGCGTCTTCAGGGAGCAGCGAGCGTCTTCAGGGAGCTGCGAGTACCTTCAGGGAGCTGCGAGGATCTTCAGGGAGCTGCGAGTATCTTCAGAGAGCTACAGGACTGGAGCACCGAGTCTTCAAAGGCGAGAGGTCGTCAAGTCAATCAGGACCATCGGACGTACCGAGGGTCACAAGCAACGAGTCAAGGCCAACCAAGCGACTAAGACACTTGTAATAATA
Source organism: Drosophila subpulchrella (assembly GCF_014743375.2). Lineage (NCBI taxonomy): Eukaryota > Metazoa > Arthropoda > Insecta > Diptera > Drosophilidae > Drosophila > Drosophila subpulchrella. Next base: position 117,537 of record NW_023665726.1, on the reverse strand, counting down.
TACCCACAATAAACCCAATACGAACCCGTGAATTCTGTGCTTTCTCACTGAGCTACTGGGCGGTCACGTTAATATAAATTTGGTGGGACGAACACACAATATACTGAGCTAGCCGCACGAATCTCGTAGCGAGCAGACCATAAAAATCAGTTCGTTACATCTGGCGCCCAACGTGATTGTCCCAGCAGTGAAAGCAATTTAAACAGAATGGGGAAGAAGTGGATCTACCGACTTAAAAAGGAGGATTTCGCCAATGTCGCACAGAGGCTTAATGTCACCCTGGACGGCAGATTAGAGGACATGAGAAAAGCATTATCCGAGTATTACTCAGAAACGGATAATGACCCACAACTCGTTGACATCTGGGCCGATTTGGAAGCCACATACCACGACAAAGCCGGCCCCAGCATCACGTTAACAACCGTCGAAGGGGACAACTTAGTGGCAAGCCTGAGCGTTGACAACCTACAAAAGGAGGCAAACAGGAGAGAATCAAGCCAAGACAGGAAAACAACAGCGCTGATCTCGAGACCCAATCAATCAGACTATGCAAGGATCGCTAAACAGGTCCGCGAATGGTCGTTCAGGTTCGACGGGGCGGAAAAACCGTTCGAGTTCCTGGAGCAGGTGGAATGGTCCGCCAACACATACGGCTTGGAGTTAGACATGATTCCCCGAGCGATGCCTGAATTACTGAAGGGAAGGGCTTTGAAGTGGTTCATCGCCAACAACAAACAATGGAAAACCTGGGCGGAGTTCATAGATAGTTTCCACACATACTTTCTACCGAGAGACTTCTTCACCAGGCTGGCGGATCAGGTCAGGCAACGGAAGCAGGGCTTCAGCGAGTCGTTCAAAGACTACATGATCGACATGCAGACGATGGTGAGGCCACTTAATTACTCCACTATAGAGACCCTAAGAATCATCAAGGAGAACTGCACCCCCAGTCTAAGGATCTTCCTAAGGGCATATAAAGTGTCGGACCTGGACACGCTGATGATATTAGCTGACGAGTATGAAGAACTCGAAAAGGAGCGGGAAGCGTTCGCGCAAGAAAACAAATTCTCGAAGAACAAGTCGTCATCGCCAGCGCAGGTAACATGCAGAAGATGCGAAGAGACAGGAATCCAGGAGACGCGGGGAAACGACCAATGGTCGCCACCTAACCGAGTACCACGGCAGCAGGCAACAGGAGCACCACGCGGAGGCCAATGGACACCACCACAACAGCAACAGATGCAACCAGCAAACAATGTTTGGAGGCCACCAAGTACAACACAAAGGCCTCGTGAAACGACACACATCACAGACCCCCAGGAGGCCTGCCGAAAGTGCGGCGGTCATGGACACTGGGCGCGGGGATGTCGGCACCAACGCCTGTTGTTCTGCTGGGTGTGCGGGAGAGTAGGCGTCAGGAGCGTTGAATGCTGCCAGCAGGCGGGAAATGCCCAGCGATCTCAGCCGCAGAGAGGCGAGCGGGGGTCGCAAGATGCTACCTCTCCAAACTAACGGGAAAGCTGATCGAGGAGGAGCAGCAGTTGTCCGCAGCGGTGACGATTGGTGGGGGCACATACAAGGCCACAATCGACACCGGGGCAACAGCAAGCTTTATAAGCAAGGAGCTGGCGGACGACCTGGCTGCCCTCGGAAAGATTACGAGGATACGACGGCAAGTTAGGTTGGCAGACGGAAGATGTGGCGGAATCGATGAGCAGCTGGAGGTGGAAATTGCGTTCGGGAACAAGCGACTGAGCATGAGCCTGCTGATACTACCAGGAGTAGTGGATTCATTGGTGTTGGGATGGAATTTTCTAACACAAGTCGGTACCGAAATTAAGTGCGCTGGACACGAAGTGATAATACCGGCCAGGAATCGTCACAAGGGATGGCTCGAGGAAAAGTTGTCGGTGGCAGTCGTACAACGGGCAAGCGAAGATGACGACACGACGAAATTCCTGGAGGCAGAGCTATCGACTTTCAGCAGCATGAAGGGAACATCAAACATGGCAGAGCATCAGATCACGATGAAAGACGACAAACCAATAAAGCAGCGATACTATCCCAAGAATCCAAAAGTTCAAGGGGAGATCAATGCGAAGGTGGACGAGCTTCTCCAAATGGGATACATAGAACACTCAACAAGCCCATACAGTTCTCCCATCGTGATGGTTAGAAAAAAGACGGGCAAATGGAGACTGTGCGTCGACTTTAGGCAAATAAACGCCAAATCTGTAAAGGATGCCTACCCGATGCCCCGAATAAATTATATTCTCGACCAACTGAGGGAAGCACGGTACATCAGCAGCTTGGACCTAAAGGATGGGTACTGGCAAATCCCACTGAAAGCGGACAGCAGGCAGTATACGGCATTTACAGTGCCGGGGAAAGGTTTATTCCAATGGAAAGTAATGCCATTCGGACTTCATTCGGCGTCTGCGACTTTTCAACGGGTGCTGGACCGGGTGATCGGCCCAGAAATGTCGCCGCACGCATTTGCTTACCAGGACGACATCATAGTGATCGGGCGCTCGCTGGAAGAACATAAGGCCAACCTAAAGGAAGTTTTCCGACGACTAAAGGAGGCAAATCTGAGATTAAACCCGGAGAAGTGCCAATTTTTCAAGAAAGAGCTGTTATATCTCGGTCATCGAGTGACTAGCGAAGGAATAGGCACGGATCCGGAAAAGGTAGCAGCCATCGCCGAACTAGAACCACCATCGACAGTAAGAGAGCTCCGACAGTACCTGGGCGTAGCATCATGGTACCGCCGGTTTGTACCTGACTTCGCAAAAATAGTCAAACCTCTCAACGATCTGCTACGCAAGGGCAATAAATGGGTGTGGACACAGGAACATCAGACGGCGTTCGAAGAGGTGAAGGCAAGACTCGTCGCAGACCCCGTACTGGCATGCCCGGACTTCGACAAACCATTCATCTTGCAAACTGACGCAAGCGACTACGGCATCGGGGCAATCTTGACCCAGGAAACTGAACGAGGCGAAAAGGTAATCTCTTACTCAAGCCGAACGCTCAACGGCGCTGAGAAGAATTACTCAACAACCGAGAAGGAGTGCTTGGCAATCGTCTGGGCAATCCGAAAGCTCAAGCCGTATCTGGAAGGTTACCACTTTAAAGTAGTAACCGACCACATGGCACTGAAGTGGCTCAACAGCATAGAGAGCCCTTCAGGGAGGATCGCCAGATGGGCCCTGGAGTTGCAGCAGTACGACTTCGAAATAGCGTACAGGAAAGGGCAACTCAACGTGGTGGCAGACGCTTTGTCAAGGCAGCCACTGCCGGAAACGCTTCGAGGGATCAAGGAGACGTCGGCGGCGGAAGCGTCTGCAGCATGCAGCTGGATTCTGGAAATGCGCGAAAAGATAAGGACCCAGCCGCAAAAGTATCCAGACTACGTGATGGAGGGTAACACCCTGTACAGGAATATACCTCATAGAGCGGGCAGCGAAGATGTTGCAACATGGAAGATGTGCGTCCCGAAAGCTCTACGGGAAACGGTGCTGAAGGAGAACCACGACTCACCGGCGGCTGGCCATGTAGGAAGCCGAAAGACAATAGCACGTCTGGCAGCCCGGTACTACTGGCCAGGAATGCACAGAGACGCCCGAGCCCACGTGCGAGTATGCGAGACATGCATGAGGTTCAAGCCGAATCAGATGCAAATGGCTGGGAAAATGCTTACGCAGGTGCCAGAGGAACCATGGGCTACGGTATGTGCGGACTTCGTCGGACCCCTGCCGCGTTCGAAACACGGCAACCAAATGCTGCTGGTATTGATGGACAGGTTCTCCAAGTGGACTGAGTTGGTGCCGCTGCGAAGCGCGACGGCCGAATCCCTAAAGAAAGCCTTTAAAGAACGCATAATCGCGAGGTATGGGGTCCCCAAAATAGTCATAACGGACAACGGAGTACAGTTTACCAGCAAAACCTTCAAGAGTTTCCTGGCCGAAATGGGAGCCAGGCAACAGTTCACAGCTCCATACACCCCACAGGAGAACCCGACTGAGAGAGCCAATAGGACGGTGAAAACAATGATTGCGCAGCTCGCAGGGCAGAACCAAAGAGACTGGGACGAAAAATGGCCAGAAATCATGCTGGCAGTAAACACGAGCGTTTCAGAATCCACAGGTTACACACCGTCGTTCATTACCCAAGGCAGAGAACCAAGACTACCGAGCGCCCTATACGACAGAGAAACCGTAGGGACCGGACGACCGACAGAGACCCCGGAAGAGAATGCTAACAAACTCAGGGAAATCTTCGAGATTGTAAGGCGGAACCTGGAGAAAGCATCCCAGGACCAGGCTAGGCATTATAACCTAAGGAGGAGGCAATGGACGCCAAAGGTGGGTGACGTCGTGTGGGCCAAGGAACACCATTTATCAAAAGCGGCCGAGGGGTTCGCAGCAAAATTGGCCCCAAGATACGACGGACCTTACCAAGTCATAGGTTTTGCGTCACCAGTAATCTGCAAAATAAGACACATAAACACAAAGAAAGAGCGGACCATCCACGTAAGCGAGCTGAAACAGCAACAAACGGAAAACACAGGCGAGCGGCTACAGCAAGCAGACACAACAGATGCAAAACAACATTAAAGGATGACCAAAGGACACTACGAAAAGATCCCAAGGGTACCTCCAAGGATGCCCAAAGGATACTACAAAGGGTGTCCAAGGATACCTCCAAGGATGCCCAAAGGATACTACGAAGGGGGTCCAAGGATACCTCCAAGGATGACCAAAGGACACTACGAAAGGATCCCAAGGATACCTCCAAGGATGCCCAAAGGATACTACGAAGGGTGTCCAAGGATACCTCCAAGGATGCCCAAAGGATACTACGAAGGGTGTCCAAGGATACCTCCAAGGATGACCAAATGACACTACGAAAGGATCCCAAGGATACCTCCAAGGATGCCCAAAGGATATTACGAAAGGAGTCCAAGGATACCTCCAAGGATGACCAAAGGACACTACGAAAGGATCCCAAGGATACCTCCAAGGGTGCCCAAAGGATACTACGAGAGGAGTACAAGGATACCAAGGATACCTCCAAGGATGAACAAAGGGTATTACGAAAGGATTCCAAGGATACCTCCAAGGATGCCCAAAGGATACTACGAAAGGAGTCAAAGGATACGTCCAAGGATTCCCAAAGGGTACTACGGAAAGAGTCCAAGGATACCTGCAAGGATTCCCAAAGGATACTACGAACAAATTCCAAGGATACCTCCAAGGATACTACAGGTCATCTACAAAGGCGCAATGAAACACATAAAGGACATCAGGAGAACGTTAAGAACACAAAGGGAGCGAACCAGAGCGTCTAAGGTCTCGATTGGGACTGATCGGAGGAAAAGAAAAAAACACGCATCTAAAGTCGGCCGAAGGAAGAGGGAAGACGGCACAGAGCAGAGAGCTGTACCATAGATCTGGGTAGTAAGAAGGAGAGGCCGATGGAAATAGCGGGATCGAGCAAAGAGGAAGGCTCGGAACCGAGGTGTATTTAAAGGGAGCCCAGGCTCCAGCTGCACAATCAAAAATCAACAAGCATCATGAGCACACGGGTGACAAGAAGCGAAGCGCGCAGGATGATGGAGGCCCACCAGCCGTCCGGAGGATCCAGCCCGGGGCAAGGATGGTCGGCAGCCCGGCCTACCCGAACCTCGCGGCGGATCTCCGGGCGGGGCGTCCCCGATCCGGTGATCAGCTCCGACAGCGACGTCGAATTGGTGGAGGACCCGCGGGTGGAGCAACGGCGATGGCGGCTTCGCAAGGCGTTCAACCGGGCCGACGGACGCATACCGACTGGCGCGGCGCAGGTGGAGTGGGCCAGTGGAGAACCGCCCCAGGACCAGACGGCTCCCGTTAGCCATGCCGAGGCCGTGGTAGCGGCTACGTGGGAGTTCCGGCGCAAGTGCGAGGCGCGAGGGCGAAACGAGGAGCGGCGGTTGAAGGAGATGGAGGAGTCGCCGGAGTGGCAGGCCCAACTACGGATGGCCGAGGAGGAGGAGACGCAGCTGTGGGAAAACCCGGGGTACCCACCTACGCCGAGGTATGCGCCCGAACCCGGCACCCCGCCGCAAGAAGTGGCAGACGATTGGGCACCCTCGCCTCCGCGGTGGCTGCCCGAAATCCCGCCCACACCGCGATACGAGGGGTCACCACGGTGGACGCCCGCACGACCGCCCACGCCGAGGCACGAGCAGCAGCAGCCACCGCAGCAGCAGCAGCCACCACCGCAGCAGCAGCCACCGCAGCAGCAGCAGCCACCGCAGCAGCAGCCACCACCGCAGCAGCAGCCACCGCAGCAGCAGCAGCCACCACCGCAGCAGCAGCCACCACCGCAGCAGCAGCCACCGCAGCAGCAGCAGCCACCACCGCAGCAGCAGCCACCGCAGCAGCAGCAGCCACCGCAGCAGCAGCAGCCACCGCAGCAGCAGCCACCACCGCAGCAGCAGCAGCCACCGCAGCAGCAGCAGCCACCGCAGCAGCAGCCACCGCAGCAGCAGCCACCGCAGCAGCAGCCACCACCGCAGCAGCAGCCACCACCGCAGCAGCAGCCACCACCGCAGCAGCAACACATCCGGACAGACATCCCGGCGGCCCACGTGAGCCACAGCACCCGGACGTTCGTGGCCGAAGGGGTGAGGTGGCGACAGCAGACGGTCGTCTGGACCTGGCCGGAGGGACCCGCGGAGGAGACGGCGGCGACGGAAGAACCCCGGATCTGGGAAGAATGTGGTCCACGGGTGAGCCCGCTGGACCCCAGGACCCGTGGCAGACCGGAGCAGTGGGCACCACCGACGCCGAGCACCGGACCAACGACGCCGAGGACAGGGCCGTCGACGCCAACGCCTACCGGGAGCGCAATAACCGCGGAGCCTCTGGAGCGAGGACCCTGGGTGTGGCCTGAGCCCATGGAAAACGGCCGTCCTCCGCTCAAGCGGCAGCACTCGGCGCCCGAAGTGTCCGAGGTGGTGACCCGGCCGAAGTTGTCGCGGACGGTGTCGGCGCCGGAGGGCCAGCGATGGCGAGAGATCGCGGAGCCGGAGTGGCCCGAAGGGATCGCGGAGGCACCGGTGGTGCAGGAGGCTCGCATCCTGGGCGGCAGGCGCAGCGTGCGCGTGTGGAGAGAGGGGCGCGCGTTCCGCGTCCGGTTGGGGCTGGCGGGCATGAGAGTGTTCGAGGAGCAAAAATAAAAAAATTTAAATAAACCGAAAAAAAAACAGAGTTTAAAAAAAAGAAAAGAAAAACCGACATGGAACGGGAAACGCGGCTGAAACAGGGGCCAGAAGTAAGGGGCATACATGGCAGCTTCAGCGTCCTGAAATCAATATTGGGTTAATACAGGAAGCAGCCAAGCGACACCAAAATACTTACCTGCAGCGAAGCAAATGCGAAGTCCTCTCCGCACCAGCGTTCGAGTGTTGCCAGCGAAAGCCAGGCTCAGCCGGCTGAGGACGATTGAAGGGCGAGAGAGAGAGACGAGAGGCGAGAGAAGTCGTGTGGAGAGAGAAAGGATGAAATAGAAAGGAGTGAGGAAATGCGAAAACTTACCTAGAAAGTTGCAAAATCACCATGAGCCAGGGAAGGGGGCGCCTCGATAGGCGATCGATTGGCACTAGATGAAAGTGCGATCGATGGGTACACGTCAAATGGTAATATCGGCCAAAGGTGGAAGTATCGCAACGAGCAGGTGGCAACGCCGCACCGTCGATATCGATATCGCACATCGATCACACACGAATGGTGTGACCAGGCGGAGGAAGCAAATGAAAGGAGTAGAACGCAGCGATGAGCAGCGAGCTGGGGATCGATAGCACACGAGTATCGATGTCCCAGTGGAGTCAGGAAAGATATCGGCGCGGGAGATTCAAGTTGCAACGAGGAGGATGACCAGCGCTGTAGAAACTAAACGGAGTTAAAAGCGTCGTGGGAGCATCGAGGGAGCAACGAGGGAGCGCCGCGGGAATCACAAGGACTCGAAGGCTAGGATAAACAAGAAAACGCCGGAGAGTAGGAACAAGTTTAAAATGTTTCCCGAAGTAAGGGGGGAATGTGAGGAGTTGAATAACTCCCCACAAATAGAAACAGCAGCAGATGGCCGGCCGCTTGCCAGATACGCGGCGAATTCGCGTAGTAACGGCGCGGCGAGGAGACCGAGAGAGTTTGGAGACCAACGAAGGAGAGCGAGAGAGTTGGGAGACCAATGAAGGAGAGCGAGAGAGTTTGGAGACCGAGGATGGAGATCGAGAGAGAGTGGAGACTTCGCGGGCAAGGCAAGAGTGCCGTGTGCAAAAGCGGGTAACGGGACTCCATCGGACTTTGGACTCTCCCGTGAACTTTGGACCGGGAGAGGAAGTGCCACATCTCGGCGGTGGAGCGGCACACAGGCGTGCCACAAGCATCACGAGAATCAGCGGGATGGCAGCAGTGGGCGGAGCATCGATTGGAAGCGGTACGGGAACGACAAGTGGGTCATCCAGGACGCACGGACTTTGGACCCAGAGTGGAGAGATCCAGCGGGCCGTGCGCAAAAGGGAAATAACGGTTCCCGGAGGCCCTATATAAGGCCGCAGAGCGCTGGCAGCTGGATCAGTCGATCACAAGGAGTCAAACCGTCAAGATCAGTCAGATACCAAAGTGAACAATCAAACAACCCGATAATCTACAAGAGAGCAACAGCAAGTCGAGTCGCCAGGGAAACAACGCCGTGGGAGCCTACAAGGAGCAAGATTGCTACGTCGAGACGTTCGGGATTGGGATACCAGGAATCTCCGAATTGAGACGCAGGTAGCTGAGATCCAGAGGGCGTCACACGGCTAGGTCAAGGCGGTCGTTTAACTTTATCCACAAAGTCCTGGCGTTACGCCTGGAGAGAGTATAACCAGCCAGAAGGGAGAGCGGTCGATCAGTAAGGTCTCGAGTGGAATTGTCCAGGAGAGCCCTACGGATTCGACTTGCGAGGTCCCGGAGCGGCGTGCCCGAATCACGAATATAACAAGCCAGAAGGGAGAGCGGTCGATCGGTACGGTCTCGAGTGGAATTGTCCAGGAGAGCCCTACAGATTCGACTTGCGAGGTCCCGGAGCGGCGTGCCTGAACCCCGAGTACCAAAAGCCACGCGGAAACGTCCAGGACCAAAAGCAAAAGGGTGAGGCTAGGGTGGAACGTTCGTTTACACTAGGCGTGGAAGCGAAGTAAAGCGCGAGGCAGATTCCTGGCGTTACCGCTTTGACTGTCCGCGCGGGCTGAGCGGAAACCCCAGTGGGACCATCCGGGACAGAGCAAGGGACAGGCGGCGGTGTGTCGAAAGGAGCGATCCTGGAGAGCGCAGCTTCTGTTCACCCTAGTCTGAGAACGGTGACGCTTCCCTAAGCCCGTACGGCTGACCCCCTCGCGAGTCCGAGTCGTTACCAGCAGTCACCAAGTCACGCGTGCGAAGCGATCAGCGAGCGAGCGTCTTCAGGGAGCAGCGAGCGTCTTCAGGGAGCTGCGAGTACCTTCAGGGAGCTGCGAGGATCTTCAGGGAGCTGCGAGTATCTTCAGAGAGCTACAGGACTGGAGCACCGAGTCTTCAAAGGCGAGAGGTCGTCAAGTCAATCAGGACCATCGGACGTACCGAGGGTCACAAGCAACGAGTCAAGGCCAACCAAGCGACTAAGACACTTGTAATAATATACCCACAATAAACCCAATACGAACCCGTGAATTCTGTGCTTTCTCACTGAGCTACTGGGCGGTCACGTTAATATAAATTTGGTGGGACGAACACACAATATACTGAGCTAGCCGCACGAATCTCGTAGCGAGCAGACCATAAAAATCAGTTCGTTACAAGCGTTGGTCAAAAGAATTTGATGACCCTTATACAACCAAATTATTATTTACCTCCCTTGTCCGTCCTATTTTGGAATATTGTTCTTCGGTTTGGAGTCCACAATATCAAGTGCACATTGACCGTATTGAGTCGGTACAAAAAAAATTTCTTCTTTTTGCCCTTCGTAGTTTGAACTGGGATCAAAACGTAAGGCTACCTTCCTATCAGAGTAGATTACTATTGCTTAATTTACCTACACTTGTAAATCGTAGAACAATGCTTGGTATTATTTTTATGCAAAATCTTATTAGAGGTGATATTGATTCTGTAGAACTTGTAAACCGCCTAACTTTCAATGTCCCTGCTAGACTAACACGAAATTATTATCCCCTAAATTTGCCACGATGTACATCAAATTTTTGTCTGCACGAGCCCTTTCGCGTTCTATGTAATAATTATAACAATCTTTACCATTTAATTTGCACATCATCTTCTATCCCGGTATTAAAAACTAATATTTTAACTCATTTGCTTCATTCTTAGTTGCTTCTTTTATTTTCATTTGTGTCCCGTCTCTATTTGTTTTTTGTATCTTCCTCGCGAACTCGCATTTTTGCCCAAATTTATAGAAGGGCCCCGCGCGTAACAAGCACGTGCTTGGTGTCGTTGGGCCACTTGTTTGTACTGCTCGTAGTGCATCAACGTCCATCATATAAAAAAACACCAAAGCTATAATTTGTTTCATTTTAGTTTTCCACAAATTTTCCGACCGTTCCTATAGCAGCTATATGATATAGTCGTCCGATTTTGATAAAATTAAATTCGAAGTTCAGAACTAGTTAAAAAATGTTATTTCCAAGCGCAGGAGGTTATATGTTAAAAAACACCGTAGCTGTAATTTATTTCATATTATTTGGCCACCAATTTTCCGATCGTTCCTATGGCAGCTATATGATATAGTCGTCCGATTTTGATAAAACTAAATTCGAAATTCAGAACTAATTAAATAATGTTATTTCCAAGCGTAAGAGGTTATTTGTTAAAAAACACGGAAGCTATAATTTATTTCATATTATTTGGCCACCAAATTTTCTATCGTTCCTATGGCAGCTATATGATATAGTCGTCCTATTTTGATAAAATTAAATTCGATATTCAGAACTAATTATAAAATGTTATTTCCAAGCGTAGGAGGTTATATGTTAAAAAACACAAAATAAATAAAATAAGAAAGGCCATCGCAGTCTAATTTTCCTGAGTCGTTAAAACTCTCAGCCGCCATATGACAGTCCAAATTAGTAACATCTAAGCACCCAATATTTAGCATCGTGGCAATGGCACTGAGTGAATCATCGTCATTCCACAGCGAGCTCGGTTCAAAGTTAGATGCAAAGTACTTAGCAAATAGATTAGCGACCCCAATATCTGAAGAAGCTGAAAGACTTTCATATGACATATGGGAAGGAAAGTAGGAGGTTGTACGTTTAGAATTGACAAAGTGCCAGAATGATTTAGGATTGGTGATTAGTTTACACTCTATATCAGCAATATATTGGCTGTATAAAGATTTATTGAGGAACTCAAACTCACGCTTATGTTGTTTGTACCGATCAAAGTCAGCAGCATCACCGCTTTCTATGTAGCGCTTATAGAATTTATTTCGGATATTTATACCCGTTACTCGTAGAGTAAAAGGGTATACTAGATTCGTCGGAAAGTATGTAACAGGCAGAAGGAAGCTTTTCCGACCCCATAAAGTATATATATTCTTGATCAGGATCACTAGCCGAGTCGATCCAGCCATGTCCGTCTGTCCGTCTGTCCGTCTGTCTGTCCGTCCGGATGAACGCTGAGATCTCGGAAACTATAATAGCTAGGCTATTGAGATTTGGCGAGCAGATTCCTGAGCTTCTTACGCAGCGCAAGTTTGTTTCAGTAGAGAGCCACGCCCACTCTAACGCCCACAAACCGCCCTAAACTGTGGCTCCTACAGTTTTTATGCTAGAATAAAAAGTTTAACTGAAATATATTGTTCTCATCCATACCTATCGATTGATCTAAGAAAAAGTTTGCCACGCCCACTTTAACGCCAAAAAATCAAACTTCAAAAAATCGTAAATATGAACGCGGATATTTCGGAAAATACCAAAGATTGAGAAATGGGATTTCAGATTTAGATTCCGTAGGCTTGAGCGTAGCGCAAGTTTGTTACGCGAATATGCCAGCCGCGAAAGCCTGTTGCGCCCACAATTTGCATGCTAGATACAATTTTAACTGAAATGTATTGGCCTCGTCAATACCTATCGATTGATCCAAAAAAAAACTTTGCCACGCCCACTCTAACGCCCACAACGCTTAAGTCTGTCTACCGCCGGTAGGTGGCGCTGCTTTCATATCTCCATTTTCCTTTGGTCCCTTTAGCTGAGTAACAGGTATCTGATAGTCGAGGTACTCGACTATAGCGTTCTTCCTTGTTTTGTATTTTATTAGTCCTTGTGTGTACCATGGTAGTCTATAAGAACTTTGAGCTCTAGTTTTAGCGTATCTGCCTATAATAGTAGAGAAAAAAAATATAAAAACTTCATAGGTTGTATTCACATCCGCATGCGAGAGGACTTCCGCCCATCTGATATTAGAAATATCACTACGGATAGAATCTAAACTGCTAGAATTAATATAGGTAAGAGGCAAGCGAGAATTATTTGGTGAGAAAATATAACAAGTAATTAAGATTAATAGGGGCTTGTGATGAGCATCACACGCGGCTAGAGGATTATCGCTGCAACATAAAGTAAAGCATAAATCAGGGTGTACAGAAATTAGATTTAGAAGCTTATTTAAGTTATTAAATACATGGTTAATCTGGACTAATCCAATACTAAGAAGCTCATCGATGACTAAGATTTCGTGGGGAAGATGCAAATCACTGGGAACCATTGCTGAAGACTCAAGATCATGAGCCCACACGAGCGAAGATAGGTTGAAGTCGCCCAAAACACATATATATTGGCCATCTTCCAGCTCCTGGTATAGGTGGCCAATTTTGTCCACATGCGCTTTATATAAATCAAAACTGCTGCTTGGGGGTATGTATGATAGTGTCAGGAAAATTGTTTCCGTAGGACCAGCGAGAGATACACAGAGTTGGTCGAGCAGAGAATCCTCGTTCTGGAGACGAATAGCAATGCAACGCAGCTCACGCCGCACAGCAATTAAAACTCCGCCATCTCTGGAGCATCGTGTTTTAACGGAATCTCGATCCTTACGGAACACATGATAAAAATTTGTATCAAAGTATTTATTATCGAAGAAATCCATGTTGAGCCAGGTTTCAACAAAAAATGATTTTTTTTTTTTTTTTTAATGCTTTGCTATTTATTTATTGAATCTTCTCCCTTTGGATACTAACAATAAGTGTATCAAATCTTAGACTACTTAATCTATCTCTCAGTCATATGACTGCTGTTGTGCTAAAGGGGCCCGAAAGTTATAGCTGGCTTGGCAGGTCGTTGCGTTGTAGACGGGAGTAGGGTGGATTTGTATGTTCTGGACCGCTGTGGGGTTTGTATGTTCTGGACCACTTTTCTTATCGCTGGTGCGGGGGCGCTTATCGCGAGCGGAAGTTGTTGTTGTGGAAGTTTCTGGGGCCGCGCTCACTCCCCCTCCCCCTTCCCCTCCCGCTTGTCCTGGGGCTTGACTCTCTGGGGGTTGCGCTCACTTCCCCTCCCACTTCCCCTCCCGCTTGTCCTGGGGCTTGACTCTCTGGGGGGTTGCGCTCACTTCCCCTCCCACTTCCCCTCCCGCTTGTCCTGAGGCTTGACCCTCTGGGGGGTTGCGCTCACTTCCCCTCCCGCTTGCCCTCGGACTCACACTCTCGTTTGCGATAGCGCCCACTCCGCCCTCCCCTCCCACTCCCCCTCGCACTTGATCTCTCTCACTCTCGTTTAAAAGCTATGCATGTGTATATATATTGTTATCGTGAAACATTGTTGTGTGTATATTTATATATATTCTTGTTATCTCACTTACCCCAAGCATTTATTTTATTTAAATATACATAAGTATTTATCTCTCTTTCTTTTCAGATTTGTTCGTCTCGCAAACTGGTATAAATATGAGATGTAGAGTACTGGAGTAATTCAGAAAGCAGAAGTCAAATTCAGAGCAAGAAGTCACTCGCACTATTTGAAGAATCTTTCATTAGCATTAACATCAACAGCAGCAGCAACAGCAACAGCAACAGCAACATGTCTGACTTTGGAGAACAGTTTAACGAGCTTGGGGCCGTCTCTCTACCCCCGATTAAAAGTGTTAAGGCACTCCCTTTTAACACACCGCTTGTGATACAGAACGCTGAAGTGAAGCGGACACGCTACGGCGAGAAAATAATGCTTACATTTGAAGATTTTGTGGTGTTCTTGCCAGACCGGTTTAGTACGCTGTCAGCGAACGCTGTGGAGCACATGGCGACGGGGGGCTACAAGCTAGTCAAACTTAGATCGGATGGGGATAATTATGTTTTAAATTTTTGTAACGAATAAGAAAAATAAATAAAATAAACTTTTTTAATTAACATTTAAAAAACAAAACAAAAACAAAAATGGCTGATGCTTTACATAACAATAACAATCCTGGGTCTAGTAACACAAATCCTAACGCTAGTGAAATACGATATTGTGATGTCTGTAATCTAAATGTTGCTAAAATTAGTTGGTCGCATCACTTACGCACCAACTTGCATAAACAATTATCTGGCGCGCAAATAAGTGATAACTTGCGGTGTATAAGAAGTGCATTTCGGAATCGTATTGAAACTTATATAATCACAAATCACAATAAGGAGTGCTTGGATATCAAATTATTTCAACAATCAATCAAAGAACAAGTGATCACTCTACTCCAAGAAGCTCAAAAAAAACACATCAATATCAAATTTAATTTTGAGCAATTCTGTAATTATGTTTTGATTAAAGAGAGTGAAAATCATTGTGAAATAAATCTAAAGTCATTTCAAACAAAAATGCAAGTCTTAAATCCAACAACGAGTCAGACTGAAAGTCTAAATGAAATAATCAATAATTTAAATGACTATATAAAAAGTGAGATGAGCGAGTTTCAAGAACGAGACAGTGGTTGGTCCCTTATTGAAATAGTACATTTAGAAGTTAATATAAATAAGTACCAACTCATAAAGGGCTCGAATTTCATTAATTTGCCCAGAGAAATAGTAAGCAGAAAAGCCTGCATCAACGTACAAAATAGAGACGAATATTGTTTTAAATGGGCATTAATATCGGCTTTTGTGAAATGTCCTCATCATAAGAATCGACCCAGTCAATATAAACGTAAAGGCATTTACAACATTAGGTCGGATATAATAAATATAAATAATAAATCGTTAAATTTTAGTGGGTTAAAATTCCCCACACCGGTCGACAGCATAAACATATTTGAAGAAAATAATCCTGAAATTAGTATAACTGTGTTGGGTGTAGACAGCGATGAAAAGACAATTATCGGCCCATATTATTTAACTAATAATAAAACTAGCAACGTCTTACACACTATATATCTACTACTTCTCGAGAAGGATGACAAATATCACTATGCTTGGATTAAAAATATTTCCAAGTAAGTATTAAATTAAAAAATTTAAAAAAAAAATATATATTTATTTCTTTGCTTCTCCATTAGATTACTTCGCAAACAAATAACTAAAAGTACGAGGAAGATTCATCTATGCAAAGGCTGTTTTCTACATTTCGATGATAGCGACAAACTGGATCGACATAGTATGGAGTGTAATAGAATTATAACTGAGATGCCCTTAAATGAAACAGCGATTTTAAGATTTAAAAATTTAAAAAATCAATTAGATGTTCCTTTTGTGGCATATGCTGATTTTGAGTGTATTTTAGAAGGGATGAATCTGAAAACTTCGGAAAACATAAATTTAATTCAAAAGCACATACCGTATGCATATAGTTATTATATAAAGTGTTCATTTGACAATAGTTTGGATATATATCGAATATATTATGGTGAAGATTGTGCAGTACATTTTGTTGAGAGCATATATAATGATTGTTTAGTGTTATATCAAAATCACTTAAGTGTAACGATTCCCTTGCATCCGCTATCAATGGAGCAACAAAAAATAATTGACTTAGAACAAAATTGTAGTATATGCGGTAATTTAATCATTGATCAAACTAAAAGAGTTCTAGACCATTGTCACTTAACAGGCAAATATAGAGGTGTAGCTCATAATGATTGTAATTTAAACTATAAAATAGCAAAATTTTTGCCAATATTTTTCCATAATCTCTCGGCATACGATGCTCATTTATTTGTGAAAGAATTAATTAAAATTCCTGGTGATATTTCTATAATTCCGCTAAACAAAGAGTTTTATATTTCGATGTCAAAGAAAATTTATATAAATCCCAATGAAACGTTAGAACTTCGATTTTTAGATTCATTTAGATTTATGCCTTCCAGTTTAGACAGCTTAGCCAGTTATTTAAAAGAAGAAAATCTAATCACAATAAAGTCATTTTTCACGGACCCGAACAAATTTCAAATGGTTAAACGTAAAGGCATATTTCCGTATAGCTATTTAAATTCAGTTGAACGCTTGTCAGATACACAATTACCGTTGCGCGAAAATTTTTATAATCAATTAACTGATAGACACTGTTCTGAAGAGAGTTATCAGCACGCTCAAAACGTTTGGAATGCCTTCGAGTGCACAAATTTATTAGATTATTTATTGTTATATTTGAAGGTAGATGTGCTGTTGCTATGCGATGTTTTTGAGAACTTTAGAAAAGTATGTAAAAAAATCTATAATTTAGATCCTTGTCAATATTATACAACCCCTGGTCTATCATGGGATGCTATGTTGAAGACAACTAAAATTGAATTAGAACTACTCACAGATATTGATATGTATAATTTTATAATGAAAGGTATTAGAGGTGGTCTTGTACAATGTAGTAAACGTCATTCTATTGCAAATAACAAATATCTAAATAACGATTACGATTGTGAGAAAGAATCAAATTATATTGTATACTTAGATGTTAATAATTTATATGGGTATGCTATGTCACAAGCTATTCCGTATAAAAATTTTAAATGGCTAAAAGAAACAGAAGAGGGAAATTTTGAAAATTTTGATTTAAACACGTGCGTAGATGATCAATCAATTGGTTATATTTTAGAGGTAGATTTGGAATACACTGAAAACTTACACAGCCAGCACAATGATTTACCATTTTGTCCGCAAAACAAAAAAAATTAAAATATGCAACAATCAAAATTGATTGCAGACTTGACAAACAAATATAATTATATAATTCACTATAGAAATTTGCAGCAATGTCTTCGACATGGACTGATTTTAAAGAAAATTCATCGAATATTACAATTTGATCAATCTGATTGGCTTAAAAAATATATTGATTGCAACAATCATCACAGAACATTGGCTGTTAATGATTTTGAAAAGAATTTTTTCAAATTGCTAAACAACGCAGTCTATGGCAAGACAATGGAGAATGTCGACAAGAGAAAATCAATTAAATTAGTGTCCAGGTGGGAGAGTGATGGTAAAAAATTGGGAGCTAGAGCACTTATCTCAAAATTTAATTTTAAGAATGTATTGCAATTAGCCGATGATTTCTTTGCAATTCAAATGAAAAAAGTGCATGTTGTCTATGATAAGCCTGTCTACATTGGCTTCACCGTTCTAGAATTATCAAAATTTAAAATGTACAATTTTCACTATGACTATATGAAGCCGAAATATCAAGAAAATATCAATTTAATGTATATGGATACTGATTCTTTTATCTATGATATTAAGACTATAGATTTTTATGATGACATTCGTTTTGAAATTGATGAGCATTTCGATACTTCAGAATATGATAAGGATAATGTTTTTAAATTACCATTGATAAACAAAAAAAAATTAGGTATGATGAAAGATGAGTGCAGGGGGGATATAATAAAAGAATTTATTGGACTCAGAGCTAAAATGTATTCAATACAAGTCTCTAATATAAATAATGCTGAAATAACGGAGATCAAAAAAATTAAAGGAGTAAAGGCGAGTGTGACCTCAAAATTAACTATTAACGATTTTCGAGATTGTTTGTATAAAAAAAATAAGCAAGTTGGAACAATGTACTTATTTAAATCGAAATTACATCAAATTTATACACAAGAGTATACAAAAGTCACCCTAAACTATTTAGATGATAAGCGTTATATAAAAGAGAATAATATAGACACACTTGCATGGGGACACAAAGATATATAGCCTACGAAGTTAAGCTAAAAATAAAAAAAAAATATTGTCTTTTTTATACAAATATATTACATTTTATTTTTTCGAAATAAAAATTTTAAACATAAATGACCACAGTTATATGTATTGAATTTTTGTTCATTTCTATAGTTATATTCAATGGGTGGTTTTAAATATTTCACAATTTCAATGGGCGGTTGCAAATCACCAAAACTATCATAGTATTCTTTATAATTTCTATTCTTGAAATATGCTACCCAATGCGTGCCACTACCGCTTTCGTTATCTAAATTAATTATCCCACATTCCTTGGTCCATGGTTTCTTGGGGAGACGATCACGCATAAAAACACCACGAAAGTGTCTAAAATGCTGTTTACCAAAATCAATTAAATCAATATCGGTAAGTGCTTGTTTGGGTAGCATATTTATTAGTTTTTTGGTGAATATGGTTTATAAAATAGTCCATATCCTTTCTTATACGGTTTCAGGAAAAGACCTTTTCCCATCGCAATTGATTCCATATAGCGGTTATGACGTGTCGCTTCGGCTAATTGTTCTTTACCATTTTTGACAGCGTTTATTGCTTTAGCAACAGCAGATCCACCACTGGCAAGACCACCAACTGCGCCAAGTGCAGTCAATATTGGTATCAACGGTAGGAATCCCCCAATTTTTGGTAATGGTATCACCCTCGGAATATTGGAGATATTATTCACTAGACCTAGTCGACCTCGTCGACCTCGTCCTCGTTGACCTCGATGAAAACTTGGTGGGATTGATTGTTGAGATATCTGAATTGCTTCATCGATACTCGTAGGATTTCTTCGTTTCAAAATTCGCTTCGTTTGACTCACAATGCTTGCGAATGATTTTTTTTTTGTTTGTCGATGACGTCGACGTTGTTTTTTTTTTTTATTACTAGCTGGTTTCCTCTTACGTTGACGTCGACGAGATTTGTTTTTAGACATACCTAGACCGAATTTAACTTTTGTTTTCATGGCGTTAGTCACAAACCAAGCAGCAGAACGTTCTTTTAGACCGCTATCTTTTGCTTTAAAACGTTCCCACGCTCTATTAGCTAATATATCATCGGCCTGATGACGATTTTTCAGGTCTTTGAATTGTGAATATGCAATATCGTGCTCTCGACACGCCGCATCTAGCGGATTAATCCCTTTGTCTCCACGTTTCAAACGCTCTGCAAGTTTTGTGCCTGGTCCACAAAATTGATATCCTGGCAAATGAAGTTCAATTGGTAGTGTGTTAATCAAGTTGTTAACGAGTCCACTACCAATTCGATACTGATATGAATTTAATTTATGCTTGCGATTTATACGCATTATTGCATTTCTGTTTTTTTTTTTTTTTTTTTTTGGTTTATGACTATTCTGTTTCAATGACAATCGTATATTAAACAAAAACGAAATATATACTCAAATATATATAGTACTTTCATTAGTAGTTATAAAAATTTGTTCAATAAAACAACCACAACAACAACAACAACAACAACAACAATAGCAACAACAACAACAACAAAATGAGATTTATAAAACAAACCAGACAAATTAAAGTTCGAAATGTCGATCAAATTTGTGGTGAGGGGGAGAGGAGCGGAAAAATTACACATAGCCCATTGTTACCGAATTCGATACGCGCTCTAATTGTGGGACCATCTAATTGTGGAAAGACAAACGTAATGATAAGTTTGATCGAAAGTCCCAATGGACTTAAATTTCAAAATATATACATTTATTCAAAATCGTTGTATCAGCCAAAGTATCAATATTTAATGAAATTGATTAAGCCAATAAAGGGGATACACATGTTCACGTTTTCAGACAAGGAAAAAGTCGTCAGTCCAGAAAGGGCTAGACCACACTCAATAATGATATTTGATGACGTAATCTGTGATAAGCAAACAGCAATAAGAGATTATTTCTGTATGGGTCGCCACAAACACATAGACTCCTTCTATCTATGTCAAACTTATACAAAAATACCAAAACACTTAATACGTGACAACGCTAATTTGATTATAATTTTTAAACAAGATGAAATGAATATTAAACATATTTACAATGATCATGTTATAGGCGATATGACTTTTAAGCAATTTATAAAAATTTGTGAGGAATGCTGGAAGCAAAAATATGAATTTGTTCTCATAAGTAAAGATAATGATATTGATAAAGGACGATATAGAAAAGGATTCGATAGTTTTATACATCTATAATCATCATCATCATCTCTCGATCAGCTCTGGATCAGCTCGGCATCAGCTCTGGATCAGCTCTGGATCAGCTCTGGATCAGCTTTGGATCAGCTTTGGATCAGTTATATATATATATATATATATAATATCATATATTTTACTAGTAAATAATTGGGTTTTAAACAAACAACAACAACAGCAGCAGAAATGGTGAAATCAAAAAATAAGTCTAAAGTGTTGGATGATCTGGTTCAAACCAGATTGTTGTTGACACAGAAATTGAAGAGCATGAAGTCGAATGAAATGGATCGAATTAATATGCTGGAAAATACTTTTAAACCAATCACAAAACCTTTGAATGTGATTGCGGAAAATTTTCTAAAAAAGAACAAGAAGCAAATAAATACAACGTTGAGAATCCGACTAACCCGAACAACAACAACAATAATAAGCGTGAACTGATAAAATATGATGATCATCAGCATCGGGGGCATCGAGAAGGAGAACAACAACAACAGCAACAGCAGCAGCAGCAACAACATGTTGAAATGGTTAAACACAAAAGACGATACTCTCCAAAGAGGGTTATGCGAAGAAGACTAGACACCGACAACACTCAAAACAACGATTTGGGGATAAAAGTAGGAAAATTTAAATCCTATAATGCAAACAGAAGGAAAAGAAGACCTTATCAACGAAGAAACATCCAGCATGAGGATGCTGCTGCTGCTAATGCTGATTATGATGATGATGATGATGCTAATGTGTTTGATATGGAATTTAATCGTCCGCAAATAACGAGTTTTCCAATACTCAACAACAACAACAACAACAACAATAACCCACCCGACTTGATAGATACTTCCAACGATATCCTATCGGACTATACTTCATTTTTGGATAGTCAAAGAGCAAAATACTCTAATTTATTAGAAAAAAACAGTTCTGCATATACACAAAACGGCAACGAAGACGACGACCACAATGCAGTAGTTAGTAGTAGTACATCTGCTGCTCTCCCTCTCCCTCTCCCTCCTGCTCCCCCTGCCCCCCCAGTTCTCCCTGCTGCTGCTGCTGCTGATGTTGATGATGATGATTATAATTTAAAATTAAGTCTTTTTAAAAATCTCAAACGTAATGCTAACATTGAGAATTTATCTTTAGCAGCAGCACTCCAGCCTAATAACAAGAGATACAAATTACCTTTTAATCTGCTACAAAGAGATTCTATGCTTGAAAAAAGTCGTAAGGTCAATGGTCCCAAATTTAATAGATTTAAAAAAACAGGACAGACATCGTCGTCGTCGAACATTATAAATTTTACACCGAGATCACACACACACACACAAAAAAAACGAAGTGCTCACACAGAAAATTTACCTCTGCCTCAGTCTTCTTCTTCTTCTTCCTCTAATAAAAGATTGAAATTAATCGAAAAAAGAGATTCTATGCTTGAGAAAAGTTTTTTGATAAATGGACCCAGATATCCAAGATATAACAAGACAAAACAACAACCACAACAACAACAACAACAACAACAACAACAACAACAACAAAAACAACAACAACATAACAACAACAACAACAACAATGTGATCAAAAAGGAAAAACAAATTGCAATCAAGAGAAAAGTTTCGATCAAGAAATCACCGTTTTTGCATAATATTCAGCTCTTAAAAAGTCAAAAACAATTGGACATGTTGTATGGTCTGAATATAAAAGAAAATGGTGAATGGTATTTTGCCAATAGTAAATTGAAATATAATAATAATACAATTATTATTGATAAGGCAAAATGGAAATTGACTCCTGGTCTATTTCAATTGCTATTTCACACGAAACCCGCGCATTATTCAAATCTGGACTTGAAAAATTATCGAGATATTCTGTTAAGAACAAACGCACACAAACGAAAATATCAGAATAGTTCACAAGTTAAGGGGTCTAAATCATTTAAGTATCAGCATATTATAAAAAATCTATTCAAACCGAAAACACAACTTATTGGTAAAGGTTTGCTTACAACACAAACAGCAGCAGCAGCAGCAACAACAAAATCTTACTCCACGGAGGATAGAGGATACAAGTATTGGGATGATCCGAATGAATTAATCGAGAGATTAAGATTACTATTAGCATCCGAGAGTGCTGGAAATACCAATCACAAAAACGAAATTATATCCATTATTGAAGAGCTTAGAGAGGCAAATATAATAAAATGAATCAGATTAATAAATTTGGTGAAAGCTTATCGTCCGGAGGAGGAGGAGGAGTAGGAGGAGGAGCAAGTCTAAAAAAATATATCTTAAATCGACAAGAGAAAACGGATATTGATTTAAACAGCTTGAGACAGAGCATAAATATTTTAAAAAGCAAAATAATTTCATTGGAAACAAACCTTCAATCAGATGTCACTGAAAGTGCGAATCTTATAAAATTAGCTCTAGAGGACTACTCTCAAGATATTTATACTAAGTATATAGAGCGATTAGAAGACAATATTCAACGGCTTGAGGACGTTCTCTTTAAATTACTCTCTACACAGCTACCTTCAGATGAGGTGAAAAGAATTAAAGTACAGTTTCCTATTATTATCAAAGGCATTGAAAATATACAAAATGAGTGACAACAACAACAACAACAACAACAACAACAACAACAACAACAATAACTTGAATGCGGATAAAAGACAACTCACCGAAGAGTTGCATAGACAAGGACGAAAAAATTTTATCAGACGACGTGTGATAATGAAGGGGATAGATGATTTATGGCAAGCCGATTTAGTTGAAATGATACCCTATCAATTATATAATAAGGGATATCGTTATCTTTTAACTGTTATTGATACGTTTTCGAAGCAAGCATGGGCTGTTGCTATTAAAAACAAAACAGGAGACAGCGTCACAAAGAGTATGAAAAGCATTTTCGATGACGCACAAAGAAAACCGAAAAACTTACAAACAGATGATGGTAAAGAATTTTTCAATAAGACATTTCAAAATCTGATGAAATTAAATCATATTAATCATTATTCAACGTATAGTATTTTAAAAGCCAGCATCGTTGAACGATTTAATAGAACCATCAAAAATATGATGTGGAAAGAGTTCAGCTATCAAGGTAGCTACAAATGGATTAATATCTATAAGGCATTGATTGCTAAATATAATAACACATACCATAAAACAATTCTGATGGCACCAAACGATGTAAGTTTTCTAAATGAAGAATTACTCCTCCAAACCGTTTACAATCATCTGAAAATCACTCATAAACCAAAATTCAAAGTTGACGATTATGTGCGAATAAGTAAATATAAACATGTGTTCGAAAAAGGTTATACTCCAAACTGGACAACAGAGATATTCCAAATCAAACGGATACAAAATACCAATCCCATCACGTATATATTGAAAGATTATCAGGGAAATGATATTAAGGGAGGATTTTACGAATATGAGCTGATGAAAACTAAATTTCCCGATACATATCTAGTGGAGAAGGTTATTAGACGTCGAAATGGTAGAGCATTCGTTAAATGGTTGGGATTCTCATCAGAGCATAATTCCTGGATTGATTTGTAAACACACACACACACACACACACACACACACACACACACACACACACACGCAGCATACTATATATGTGTATGTGTAAAGTCTATAAACATTTCATTCCCTCCCGAACCGTTAAGATGTCGATAACATTAACACTAACAGGCAATACGTCAGTACTTGTTGCAGATTATTTTCCTCCAATTGAACTTGAACAGAACTATCAGTGTGCGTTAATCAGCCTGGACACTTATAATTCGATTCCAAACGTTGACGTAGACAATAATTTATTTCATATTGGCAAACATTTGATAAAAATCCCCGTAGGTTCCTACGAAATCAGCGATATTAACGATCTATTGACGCGAAAATATAGAAAGTTAACACAGAATGTGGCTGACGGAAGTCCTAAATTTTATCTAGTTCCAAGCTATAACACTTTGCAATCAGAAATTTTCTCTGCAACTGATGAAATATATTTTAATAAGGAAAAGTCAATCGGCTCTTTATTGGGATTCACCTCGAAAATATTAAGCCCCAATATATTACATACTTCTGATACGGCAATTGATATCACAAAAATTAATACCATTTGTGTACAATGCAATATTATAAATGGTACATATATAAACAACGAAACAACACACACACTACATCAGTTTGCGCTTGTCGTTAGTCCTGGATATAAAATAACTGAGGTACCACAAAATGTTATATATCTACCAGTAAACACAAAAGAAATACATTCGATAACTTTAAAAATCTGTGATCAAGACGGTAATCTGATTAATTTTCGCGGTGAAAGAATTCAGCAATTTTTGCTGAAGACTACAATAAAATATTGCTTAATGGGAAACACGAGCTAGTTCTATTAAGAGGAAAAGATAACGATGATGTTTATAAGAGCACTGCTGTAGCTTTAGCAATGAGTCAATTGAAAATGACGATTTCGAGCATTGTTTGGAAAATGCCCCATGTACAATTGTCTGATGCTTATAAATTGTATATGTTTAATGTGATAAACAAACAAACGCCATTATTGATTCCCTTCAGGAGTTGGGATATATATTATAACCCAGTAGTTCCACAGACTACTACATTTATTTGGAGTGTTAAATTAGCTGCTGAAACTGAACGCCCTCGCTATGTTATTATCGCATTTAAAAACAATAAGAAGTATGTTCATTGTGATTTAGTCGATGTGAAAGTATATCTCAAGTCTGAAGTATATCCGTATGACGGATTAAATCAAAATTTTTCTTATAATAGATATGCACTATTATACGATATGTATATCAATTTTCAAAAAAGTTACTACGGCTGTGAGTCACAACCGTTATTATCGCTAGAGACTTATAAAAATAAGGCTCCCATTATTGTCTTAGATGTTACACATCAAAATGAAGCAGTAAAAAGTGGACCCATTGATATACGAATTGAGATTAAAACACAAAGTAATATCCTTTCAAAAACATCTGCATACTGTCTCATAATTCATGATAAATTATTCGAATATACACCGCTATCAAACGAGGTTAGAAAAATATTATAAATATATATATATATATACGTATATGTGAATATTTTTTCTATTTCGTTCTCTGTGAGATTGCAAGCAAGCAAGCAAGCATTAGTAGCAAGTCGAACTGCAAGCTAGAAACTACAATCAAAACTAGAATAAGAACAAAAAAAATATAAATAAAAATGTTGCGAATAATAATCATTACAATTATTTTACTATTCGGTTGCAATTCGGGAGGAAACTGTAATCCTATTCCGAATCCTGAATTTGCTTCTATTCTGAATATCACCAATAGTATCAATGCAAATACAAAAAGTGTAGAATTTAATATAACATTATCCCTGAAGAACATTATCCTCAACGAAGACATCAACAACTATGTACAAACTGCGACAATGACAATCACTTGAGAGAGGGGCACGTGCTAGAAGTCGATGACAATACAAACAAACAGACGCAGCCAATAAACGATAAGCAGTGGAGAGAGCCGGAGTCCGAGAGAAAGAGAGCAGACAAAAAAACTTTTTTAATCTTTTTTTTGCAGAGCGTTTGAAACGTGGAGACAAAGGGATTAATCCGCTAGATGCGGCGTGTCGAGAGCACGATATTGCATATTCACAATTCAAAGACCTGAAAAATCGTCATCAGGCCGATGATATATTAGCTAATAGAGCGTGGGAACGTTTTAAAGCAAAAGATAGCGGTCTAAAAGAACGTTCTGCTGCTTGGTTTGTGACTAACGCCATGAAAACAAAAGTTAAATTCGGTCTAGGTATGTCTAAAAACAAATCTCGTCGACGTCAACGTAAGAGGAAACCAGCTAGTAATAAAAAAAAAAACAACGTCGACGTCATCGACAAACAAAAAAAAAATCATTCGCAAGCATTGTGAGTCAAACGAAGCGAATTTTGAAACGAAGAAATCCTACGAGTTTCGATGAAGCAATTCAGATATCTCAACAATCAATCCCACCAAGTTTTCATCGAGGTCAACGAGGACGAGGTCGACGAGGTCGACTAGGTCTAGTGAATAATATCTCCAATATTCCGAGGGTGATACCATTACCAAAAATTGGGGGATTCCTACCGTTGATACCAATATTGACTGCACTTGGCGCAGTTGGTGGTCTTGCCAGTGGTGGATCTGCTGTTGCTAAAGCAATAAACGCTGTCAAAAATGGTAAAGAACAATTAGCCGAAGCGACACGTCATAACCGCTATATGGAATCAATTGCGATGGGAAAAGGTCTTTTCCTGAAACCGTATAAGAAAGGATATGGACTATTTTATAAACCATATTCACCAAAAAACTAATAAATATGCTACCCAAACAAGCACTTACCGATATTGATTTAATTGATTTTGGTAAACAGCATTTTAGACACTTTCGTGGTGTTTTTATGCGTGATCGTCTCCCCAAGAAACCATGGACCAAGGAATGTGGGATAATTAATTTAGATAACGAAAGCGGTAGTGGCACGCATTGGGTAGCATATTTCAAGAATAGAAATTATAAAGAATACTATGATAGTTTTGGTGATTTGCAACCGCCCATTGAAATTGTGAAATATTTAAAACCACCCATTGAATATAACTATAGAAATGAACAAAAATTCAATACATATAACTGTGGTCATTTATGTTTAAGATTTTTATTTCGAAAAAATAAAATGTAATATATTTGTATAAAAAAGACAATATTTTTTTTTTATTTTTAGCTTAACTTCGTAGGCTATATATCTTTGTGTCCCCATGCAAGTGTGTCTATATTATTCTCTTTTATATAACGCTTATCATCTAAATAGTTTAGGGTGACTTTTGTATACTCTTGTGTATAAATTTGATGTAATTTCGATTTAAATAAGTACATTGTTCCAACTTGCTTATTTTTTTTATACAAACAATCTCGAAAATCGTTAATAGTTAATTTTGAGGTCACACTCGCCTTTACTCCTTTAATTTTTTTGATCTCCGTTATTTCAGCATTATTTATATTAGAGACTTGTATTGAATACATTTTAGCTCTGAGTCCAATAAATTCTTTTATTATATCCCCCCTGCACTCATCTTTCATCATACCTAATTTTTTTTTGTTTATCAATGGTAATTTAAAAACATTATCCTTATCATATTCTGAAGTATCGAAATGCTCATCAATTTCAAAACGAATGTCATCATAAAAATCTATAGTCTTAATATCATAGATAAAAGAATCAGTATCCATATACATTAAATTGATATTTTCTTGATATTTCGGCTTCATATAGTCATAGTGAAAATTGTACATTTTAAATTTTGATAATTCTAGAACGGTGAAGCCAATGTAGACAGGCTTATCATAGACAACATGCACTTTTTTCATTTGAATTGCAAAGAAATCATCGGCTAATTGCAATACATTCTTAAAATTAAATTTTGAGATAAGTGCTCTAGCTCCCAATTTTTTACCATCACTCTCCCACCTGGACACTAATTTAATTGATTTTCTCTTGTCGACATTCTCCATTGTCTTGCCATAGACTGCGTTGTTTAGCAATTTGAAAAAATTCTTTTCAAAATCATTAACAGCCAATGTTCTGTGATGATTGTTGCAATCAATATATTTTTTAAGCCAATCAGATTGATCAAATTGTAATATTCGATGAATTTTCTTTAAAATCAGTCCATGTCGAAGACATTGCTGCAAATTTCTATAGTGAATTATATAATTATATTTGTTTGTCAAGTCTGCAATCAATTTTGATTGTTGCATATTTTAATTTTTTTTGTTTTGCGGACAAAATGGTAAATCATTGTGCTGGCTGTGTAAGTTTTCAGTGTATTCCAAATCTACCTCTAAAATATAACCAATTGATTGATCATCTACGCACGTGTTTAAATCAAAATTTTCAAAATTTCCCTCTTCTGTTTCTTTTAGCCATTTAAAATTTTTATACGGAATAGCTTGTGACATAGCATACCCATATAAATTATTAACATCTAAGTATACAATATAATTTGATTCTTTCTCACAATCGTAATCGTTATTTAGATATTTGTTATTTGCAATAGAATGACGTTTACTACATTATACAAGACCACCTCTAATACCTTTCATTATAAAATTATACATATCAATATCTGTGAGTAGTTCTAATTCAATTTTAGTTGTCTTCAACATAGCATCCCATGATAGACCAGGGGTTGTATAATATTGACAAGGATCTAAATTATAGATTTTTTTACATACTTTTCTAAAGTTCTCAAAAACATCGCATAGCAACAGCACATCTACCTTCAAATATAACAATAAATAATCTAATAAATTTGTGCACTCGAAGGCATTCCAAACGTTTTGAGCGTGCTGATAACTCTCTTCAGAACAGTGTCTATCAGTTAATTGATTATAAAAATTTTCGCGCAACGGTAATTGTGTATCTGACAAGCGTTCAACTGAATTTAAATAGCTATACGGAAATATGCCTTTACGTTTAACCATTTGAAATTTGTTCGGGTCCGTGAAAAATGACTTTATTGTGATTAGATTTTCTTCTTTTAAATAACTGGCTAAGCTGTCTAAACTGGAAGGCATAAATCTAAATGAATCTAAAAATCGAAGTTCTAACGTTTCATTGGGATTTATATAAATTTTCTTTGACATCGAAATATAAAACTCTTTGTTTAGCGGAATTATAGAAATATCACCAGGAATTTTAATTAATTCTTTCACAAATAAATGAGCATCGTATGCCGAGAGATTATGGAAAAATATTGGCAAAAATTTTGCTATTTTATAGTTTAAATTACAATCATTATGAGCTACACCTCTATATTTGCCTGTTAAGTGACAATGGTCTAGAACTCTTTTAGTTTGATCAATGATTAAATTACCGCATATACTACAATTTTGTTCTAAGTCAATTATTTTTTGTTGCTCCATTGATAGCGGATGCAAGGGAATCGTTACACTTAAGTGATTTTGATATAACACTAAACAATCATTATATATGCTCTCAACAAAATGTGCTGCACAATCTTCACCATAATATATTCGATATATATCCAAACTATTGTCAAATGAACACTTTATATAATAACTATATGCATACGGTATGTGCTTTTGAATTAAATTTATGTTTTCCGAAGTTTTCAGATTCATCCCTTCTAAAATACACTCAAAATCAGCATATGCCACAAAAGGAACATCTAATTGATTTTTTAAATTTTTAAATCTTAAAATCGCTGTTTCATTTGAGGGCATCTCAGTTATAATTCTATTACACTCCATACTATGTCGATCCAGTTTGTCGCTATCATCGAAATGTAGAAAACAGCCTTTGCATAGATGAATCTTCCTCGTACTTTTAGTTATTTGTTTGCGAAGTAATCTAATGGAGAAGCAAAGAAATAAATATATATATATTTTTTTAAATTTTTTAATTTAATACTTACTTGGAAATATTTTTAATCCAAGCATAGTGATATTTGTCATCCTTCTCGAGAAGTAGTAGATATATAGTGTGTAAGACGTTGCTAGTTTTATTATTAGTTAAATAATATGGGCCGATAATTGTCTTTTCATCGCTGTCTACACCCAACACAGTTATACTAATTTCAGGATTATTTTCTTCAAATATGTTTATGCTGTCGACCGGTGTGGGGAATTTTAACCCACTAAAATTTAACGATTTATTATTTATATTTATTATATCCGACCTAATGTTGTAAATGCCTTTACGTTTATATTGACTGGGTCGATTCTTATGATGAGGACATTTCACAAAAGCCGATATTAATGCCCATTTAAAACAATATTCGTCTCTATTTTGTACGTTGATGCAGGCTTTTCTGCTTACTATTTCTCTGTGCAAATTAATGAAATTCGAGCCCTTTATGAGTTGGTATTTATTTATATTAACTTCTAAATGTACTATTTCAATAAGGGACCAACCACTGTCTCGTTCTTGAAACTCGCTCATCTCACTTTTTATATAGTCATTTAAATTATTGATTATTTCATTTAGACTTTCAGTCTGACTCGTTGTTGGATTTAAGACTTGCATTTTTGTTTGAAATGACTTTAGATTTATTTCACAATGATTTTCACTCTCTTTAATCAAAACATAATTACAGAATTGCTCAAAATTAAATTTGATATTGATGTGTTTTTTTTGAGCTTCTTGGAGTAGAGTGATCACTTGTTCTTTGATTGATTGTTGAAATAATTTGATATCCAAGCACTCCTTATTGTGATTTGTGATTATATAAGTTTCAATACGATTCCGAAATGCACTTCTTATACACCGCAAGTTATCACTTATTTGCGCGCCAGATAATTGTTTATGCAAGTTGGTGCGTAAGTGATGCGACCAACTAATTTTAGCAACATTTAGATTACAGACATCACAATATCGTATTTCACTAGCGTTAGGATTTGTGTTACTAGACCCAGGATTGTTATTGTTATGTAAAGCATCAGCCATTTTTGTTTTTGTTTTGTTTTTTAAATGTTAATTAAAAAAGTTTATTTTATTTATTTTTCTTATTCGTTACAAAAATTTAAAACATAATTATCCCCATCCGATCTAAGTTTGACTAGCTTGTAGCCCCCCGTCGCCATGTGCTCCACAGCGTTCGCTGACAGCGTACTAAACCGGTCTGGCAAGAACACCACAAAATCTTCAAATGTAAGCATTATTTTCTCGCCGTAGCGTGTCCGCTTCACTTCAGCGTTCTGTATCACAAGCGGTGTGTTAAAAGGGAGTGCCTTAACACTTTTAATCGGGGGTAGAGAGACGGCCCCAAGCTCGTTAAACTGTTCTCCAAAGTCAGACATGTTGCTGTTGCTGTTGCTGTTGCTGCTGCTGTTGATGTTAATGCTAATGAAAGATTCTTCAAATAGTGCGAGTGACTTCTTGCTCTGAATTTGACTTCTGCTTTCTGAATTACTCCAGTACTCTACATCTCATATTTATACCAGTTTGCGAGACGAACAAATCTGAAAAGAAAGAGAGATAAATACTTATGAATATTTAAATAAAATAAATGCTTGGGGTAAGTGAGATAACAAGAATATATATAAATATACACACAACAATGTTTCACGATAACAATATATATACACATGCATAGCTTTTAAACGAGAGTGAGAGAGATCAAGTGCGAGGGGGAGTGGGAGGGGAGGGCGGAGTGGGCGCTATCGCAAACGAGAGTGTGAGTCCGAGGGCAAGCGGGAGGGGAAGTGAGCGCAACCCCCCAGAGGGTCAAGCCTCAGGACAAGCGGGAGGGGAAGTGGGAGGGGAAGTGAGCGCAACCCCCCAGAGAGTCAAGCCCCAGGACAAGCGGGAGGGGAAGTGGGAGGGGAAGTGAGCGCAACCCCCAGAGAGTCAAGCCCCAGGACAAGCGGGAGGGGAAGGGGGAGGGGGAGTGAGCGCGGCCCCAGAAACTTCCACAACAACAACTTCCGCTCGCGATAAGCGCCCCCGCACCAGCGATAAGAAAAGTGGTCCAGAACATACAAACCCCACAGCGGTCCAGAACATACAAATCCACCCTACTGACGGGATCGGCTGGAAACCCAAGTAAAGCCTCTTGCGAGGCGATTGGGGTGCACAGAGAGTTTTTCGTTGTAGGACGCTTTTTGTTTGTCTATTTCATCTTTTACGGTAGGAATGCTTAGGTCCCTGTGGATGTTTTGGTTGCGAATATACCATGGTGCCCCAGTGATAGTTCGCAGGATTTTCGATTGAACGCGCTGTATAATGTCTATGTTGCTTCTGCTGGCGTTTCCCCATAGCTGGGAGCCGTATGTCCAGATAGGCTTGAGAGTGGAGTTGTAGAGCAAAACCTTGTAGTCTAGACGCAGGGGCGAACGAGCGTTAAGAATCCAGTGGAAGCTGCTGGCCTTTAGTTTTAGATGTACTTTCTTGCGTTCGATGTGTCTTCTCCAGGTTAGTCGTCTGTCAAGGTGGACGCCGAGATACGTTACATCGTTGACTTGGGGAATCTGCGTATTATTCAATAATAGTGGAGGGCATGTTTGCCTGTTGAGAGTAAACGTTATGTGTTTACATTTTTGTTCATTTATTTTAATCCGCCAATCAGATAGCCACCTCTCTACTACGAGGAGGTGGTTTGCTAGCTGTGTTGTGGCTCGGCCTGGGCACCTCGAGCGACTTAAAATTGCGGTGTCGTCAGCGAACGTAGATGTTGTTAGCTGCTCGTTCGTAGGAATATCCGCTGTGTATAGGAGGAACAGAGTAGGCCCTAGCGCGCTTCCTTGCGGGACTCCGGCTTTGATAATGTAGTCGTCGGATGTTGTTGTATTGCACCTTACTGCGAAGGTCCTGTTGTATAGATACGACTCAAGAAGCTTGTGAGTGTAATCAGGCAAGTGTGTTTTGATTTTGTGCATGAGGCCATCTAGCCATACTCGATCGAAGGCTTGAGATACATCGAGGAATATTGCGCTGCAGTATTCCCGATGCTCAAAGGCTGTGCGTATTTCTGATGTTATTCTGTTAACTTGTTCGATAGTTCCATGGTTTTGACGAAATCCAAATTGATGAGCAGGGATAACATTGTGTGCTCCTAGATATGGTGTTATGCGAGTTAGAAGGCATTTTTCGAACAGCTTAGACAGACACGATAATAAACTAATTGGTCTGTAGGATGACGGAATTGTGTGGTCTTTTCCGGGCTTCGGTATCATAATGATGATAGATTTTTTCCATTTTTTCGGATAGTAGCCGAGAGTTATAATCCCATTGAAGAGCTTACAAATAACCTCAATGGCAGAGTTTGGAAGTTCTATTAACATTTTTGGGGTTATTTGGTCACCGCCAGGGGCCTTTTTCGGTTTCAGTTCACCAATGACTTTCGCGATCTCCTTTGGCTGAAACAGTGGTGGTAGGGAAATAGATTCAGGTTCGATTTGTGGTAGGAAAAATGAACCAGTGGCAGGGTTCGGCTGGAAAACGTTTCTGAGATGTAAAGCAAAAGTTTCGGCTCTATCTTCGTCGCTGCAGACCCAGATGCCAGATGAGTTTCTTATCGGAGTGACTGTTTCGATTGGAGAGCTCAGATTTGGGTGAGCCCTCCACAGAGGATGTTTTGTACTGGTTGGCGAAAGTTTTTTAATGTACTGCAGCTGTGCATTTTCGGCTTCTTGCTTTAGAGCTCGATTTAGTGTGCGAATGGCTTCCTTGAGACGTTGTTTTGATGACGGCGATCTGTTGGTTTGCCAGGCACGTCGCAGGCGCCTCTTTTCTAGGACTAACCGTTCAATTTGCAGATTAGTTTTGAAATGGTTGGTTTGCACGTCCCTGCCTTGTGGTGTTGAGATAGTGGCTGCCTCCACGAATACTTCTTCAAGAGCATCGGTAGAGCAGTCGATGTCCGCTTCGATGTTGAAGTGAGGGGTTAATTTGATGTGTGAGCTTACATACTTTTTATATTTTAACCAGTTGGTTCTGTGCGACGTCAGCCTGAGGGGGTGGTCTGTGGTTTTTGTGCTTTGAAGAAGAGTTATTAGCACTGGCGAATGGTCTGACGACAGGTCCGAAAGCGCTTTGGCGCTTATTATATTGCGGGGAATGTTTTTTGTCACCGCAAAGTCTATTAGGTCTGGAACTTTACTGGGGTCTGTTGGCCAGTATGTGGGGCTGCCAGGGGAAACATAGTCTAATTTGTTATTCGGTTTTATGATTGCATTGTATAATTGCCTTCCTTTGGGAGTCACAAGGCGTGATGCCGGTTCCGCCGTGGGCTTTACCATCTGGATGGTCTGTGCGGTAGAAAGTGTAGCCTCTTATTTGGAAGTTGTATTTGTTTGTGAGGTGCGTCTCTACCAGTAGCATAATGTCGATATGGTTTTCATTCAGGAACTGTGTTACTTCAAGGTTGTGCCGTGAAACGCCATTGGCGTTCCACATGGTAATTCGTAGATTTGCCATCTGATTATTTGGACTGCTTAGCTACAAGTAGCTGTATCACCATGTTCTGGTTTTGAAGCAGTGTTTGCATGGTCGTTTTCATGAATGACATGAGTTCCATCATACTTTGTTGCATGGTGACCATCATAGTTTCCAGAGTGCTTTGCGACTGTACTTGGATCTGCTGAGCGTTTCCTAGATTAGACTGGAGTGGGTTTTCCGTCCCCGATCGAAGGGCATCGGCGTATGAGAATCCCTTCTGGGTATTTAGTTGACCAAATGATGATCTTGCAGCCGTGCCGAAAAATACTTCCGGCGTCGTACGCGAGTAAGTGTACGCATTTTGGGTATTCTGATGGCGCGTTGCTATCACTTTTCGCATGCGGTCCTTCATCTCCTTGTAGATCGGACAGCCCCTGTAGTTTGCCGTGTGGTTACCTTGGCAATTAACGCATTTTTTCTTTTTGGGGTCTTCTTTGTTGGCAGGGCAGTTAGCCGAATTGTGGAAGTCTCCACAAGCTACACAGACTGTTCGAAGCGAACAGTATGCCCTGGTGTGTCCATACTCCTGACAATTTGTGCATTGCACTGGGCCGTTCCTTTTATGTGGCTCTTCCACGTTAATTCTTCGGTGCAATAAGTATTGCAGGGTGCACTTCATTTTTCTTCAAGACTCTGCTGTCTGGCTCCAGCTCGACCCTGAAGAGTGGTTGCGGCTCTTTTTTCCTGTTTATAATGTTACTGACGTTCTTTGCAGAAAACCCTTTTTCCTTGAGAGCATCGATAACTTCCTTGGCGGTTACGTCGGGCTCGATTCCTTTTAGTACCACTTGCAGGCCCTTGCTGCTTTTTAGTTGGTACGTGTAGTAGCTTTTCCTAGCTTCCTCCAGGTATTTGGATACTGCTCGGAAATGTTCTTCAGATTTGGTCTGAAGCTTGGTTTCATGGCTTACTCATGGTTTCATGGTTACTAGCTCATTGAGCTTTTATTAGCGTGGCACTTATTTAATATTATAAGATGAGACAATGTACAATATGTGCTAGTCAAAGTCATTACACCGATTTTGTGTGTTGAAACCTAAATTTCTTTGGGTTTTAGCGTCTTTTCGCTTATTGGAAATTAACCAGTTTAGTTTTTGTGTTTTGTTTGCATTTAATTTATCAACTTTCTTGCACTTTTCGCGGAGCTCGCACAAGACACGTCCGCTCTCTTCAGCGGTCGCGAATCAATTGAAAAATTAAAATAAATATAAGCTCAGGGATGGAGATATATTTATACAGAAATGGGCTGTTACAAGTTCCTAAAAGTCTTATTTCTATTGCACGTAGTAAATAAGTCGGATCGAGCAACTATAACCTATAGCTCAGGAATCATCAAAAAACAAGAAAGAAAGTTAACTTCGGCAAGCCGAAGTTTGTATACCCTTGCACTTTTAATTATTAAATTTAATTCGAAATTGTAAAAAGTACAAAAAATGATATTTCCAATAGTATAAGATAATATGTAAAAAAAAGACCAAAGCTATAATTTGTTTCATTTTAGTTTTCCACAAATTTTCCGACCGTTCCTATAGCAGCTATATGATATAGTCGTCCGATTTTGATAAAATTAAATTCGAAGTTCAGAACTAGTTAAAAAATGTTATTTCCAAGCGCAGGAGGTTATATGTTAAAAAACACCGTAGCTATAATTTATTTCATATTATTTGGCCACCAATTTTCCGATCGTTCCTATGGCAGCTATATGATATAGTCGTCCGATTTTGATAAAACTAAATTCGAAATTCAGAACTAATTAAATAATGTTATTTCCAAGCGTAAGAGGTTATTTGTTAAAAAACACGGAAGCTATAATTTATTTCATATTATTTGGCCAACAAATTTTCTATCGTTCCTATGGCAGCTATATGATATAGTCGTCCTATTTTGATAAAATTAAATTCGATATTCAGAATTAATTATAAAATGTTATTTCCAAGCGTAGGAGGTTATATGTTAAAAAACACAAAATAAATAAAATAAGAAAGGCCATCACAGTCTAATTTTCCTGAGTCGTTAAAACTCTCAGCCGCCATATGACAGTCCAAATCAGTAACATCTAAGCACCCAATATTTAGCATCGTGGCAATGGCACTGAGTGAATCATCGTCATTCCACAGCGAGCTCGGTTCAAAGTTAGATGCAAAGTACTTAGCAAATAGATTAGCGACCCCAATATCTGAAGAAGCTGAAAGACTTTTATATGACATATGGGAAGGAAAGTAGGAGGTTGTACGTTTAGAATTGACAAAGTGCCAGAATGATTTAGGATTGGTGATTAGTTTACACTCTATATCAGCAATATATTGGCTGTATAAGGATTTATTGAGGAACTCAAACTCATGCTTATGTTGTTTGTACCGATCAAAGTCAGCAGCATCACCGCTTTCTATGTAGCGCTTATAGAATTTATTTCGGATATTTATTCGTCGGAAAGTATGCAGAAGGAAGCTTTTCCGACCCCATAAAGTATATATATTCTTGATCAGGATCACTAGCCGAGTCGATCTAGCCATGTCCGTCTGTCCGTCCGGATGAACGCTGAGATCTCGGAAACTATAATAGCTAGGCTATTGAGATTTGGCGAGCAGATTCCTGAACTTCTTACGCAGCGCAAGTTTGTTTCAGTAGAGAGCCACGCCCACTCTAACGCCCACAAACCGCCCTAAACTGTGGCTCCTACAGTTTTTATGCTAGAATAAAAAGCTTAACTGAAATATATTGTTCTCATCCATACCTATCGATTGACCCAAAAAAAAGTTTGCCACGCCCACTTTAACGCCAAAAAACCACCCACAAACTTCAAAAAATCGTAAATATGAACGCGGATATTTCGGTAAATACCAAAGATTGAGAAATGGGATTTCAGATTTAGATTCCGTAGGCTTGAGCGTAGCGCAAGTTTGTTACGCGAATATGCCACGCCCACTCTAACGCCCACAAGCCGCGAAAGCCTGTTGCGCCCACAATTTGCATGCTAGATACAAAATTTTTACTGAAATGTATTGGCCTCGTCAATACCTATCGATTGATCCAAAAAAAAAACTTTGCCACGCCCACAACGCTTAAGTCTGTCTACCGCCGGTAGGTGGCGCTGCTTTCATATCTCCATTTTCCTTTGGTCCCTTTAGCTGAGTAACGGGTATCTGATAGTCGAGGTACTCGACTATAGCGTTCTTCCTTGTTTTGTATTTTATTAGTCCTTGTGTGTACCATGGTAGTCTATAAGAACTTTGAACTCTAGTTTTAGCGTATCTGCCTATAATAGTAGAGAAAAAAGATATAAAAACTTCATAGGTTGTATTCACATCCGCATGCGAGAGGACTTCCGCCCATCTGATATTAGAAATATCACTACGGATAGAATCTAAACTGCTAGAACTAATATAGGTAAGAGGCAAGCGAGAATTATTTGGTGAGAAAATATAACAAGTAATTAAGATTAATAGGGGCTTGTGATGAGCATCACACCCGGCTAGAGGATTATCGCTGCAACATAAAGTAAGGCATAAATCAGGGTGTACAGAAATTAGATTTAGAAGCTTATTTAAGTTATTAAATACATGGTTAATCTGGACTAATCCAATACTAAGAAGCTCATCGATGACTAAGATTTCGTGGGGAAGATGCAAATTACTGGGAACCATTGCTGAAGACTCAAGATCATGAGCCCACACAAGCGAAGATAGGTTGAAGTCGCCCAAAACACATATATATTGGCCATCTTCCAGCTCCTGGTATAGGTGGCCAATTTTGTCCACATGCGCTTTATATAAATCAAAACTGCTGCTTGGGGGTATGTATGATAGTGTCAGGAAAATTGTTTCCGTAGGACCAGCGAGAGATACACAGAGTTGGTCGAGCAGAGAATCCTCGTTCTGGAGACGAATAGCAATGCAACGCAGCTCACGCCGCACAGCAATAAAAACTTCGCCATCTCTGGAGCATCGTGTTTTAACGGAATCTCGTTTCTTACGGAACACATGATAAAATTTTTTATCAAAGTATTTATTGTCGAAGAAATCCATGTTGAGCCAGGTTTCAACAAAAATGATGACGTCATGATTACCATGAGACCTTGCAGTAGTAGGGAAAGACGGGTTCTGGGACAATTTGCATATTAATGGCCCCCGCCCCCTTACTAATTAGCATATTAATGACCCCGCCTCTCACTGATTAACATATTAATGACCCCCGCCTCTTCATTAACGTATGCGGGTTCTGGGACAATTAGGATAATCCAATAAATTAAGTGATTTTAATGGACTTTGAACTCATAAAAATGTCACGATCATGTCTATAAAGAGTATACTTAATTGCCCCCAACCCCACACCACCATGTAACAATACTGATCACGTGACCTTTTTGCCTCATTATCAACAATTAATATTCAGCAGGTGTTGCTTTACACGGGAGAAAGGTCGCACACTTTCCCCACATCCCCATGTGACAATATTGATCATGTATTCTTTTCCTCATTATTAGCAATTAATATTCAGCAGGTGTTGCTGTGCACGTGAGAAAGGTCACAAACCCAAAACATCTAAAGATGGTTGCCTTAGAGGAACATGTCCGATCATGTTGGGGAATAACGTTTCCTATGACTGTAAAATTAATTTAGAAATCAAAAGAACCCCAATAAAATGAATCCCACAAGTTAATAATTCTCAGATGTCGAATATTTTCAAACAAATATTTTTGTTTCCGCCCCCAGAAGGTTTAACTGGTAAATTCTCTAAGATTCTCTCCTTTCCACAAACGGGTCATAAACATATCAAAAAAGGGATTCAAGCAAGAGCTACCCGAACATGCGCACCTGTCTATTACCTGACCGGAATAAAAGGGACACATGCACAAGTCTGAAGGCGCACGCCCATTGACAAAATCATGAGCCTCACGCCAACGACCTCACGGCTAAGTGCGAGCTCTAATACGTTCCCATAATAGGGGTTGAAGTCACGACCGCGCAACAACTCACAAGTAGCCGACATATCTCAGTCAAGGAAATATTTTCCATTCTCCGTACCTGTAATTTTAACTCGAAATAAAATGTCAGAAGTTTATTTTGTACCATAAAAATACATTTATTCATTTACATTTATTTATTTTGGTATTGCGAACATTTTTTTTTTTTTTTTATACATAGAAATTTATTTTCTGCTATGATTCCGGCGATTTGCATAGAAGAAGCAGGCGCACGTTTCCGACGTCATTTCTGGATTATAAAATGTAAAGTGTTCACCATAATTCGTAGTTTTGAGGTCATGACCACCTCGATTCATGAACATAGTTTTTGTGTTTAGAAGGTATTGAAAATGCTGACCAATTATCTCTCCTTTAAATTGTTCAATAAATTGGTCAATTTCCTCATGAAACTTAATTTGATTAATTTTGTTTTCTTGCACATCCTTACACATCTAGTCTCAACTTTAAAATAATGTATAAAAATTATTTTATTGTTTTGAAGCTACTTTTAAAAAATGTCAAAATAATGTATGCATTGTTTAGAGCACAAACCCCGCCCTTAAGGTGTGTTTCACAATAGGGAAACCGGTTTCCTTTAAACCTGTTTAATGACGGACAGCCCATTTCCTCGACATTAATGAGCTGACGACTCCCAAAAAACGTCTGTAGAAATCGTTTCTTTTCCACACCTTTACAAATAATTTGTTTTCCGCTTGTAATTGTCCTTAGATACTTTCGAGTTTGTGGAAAACTATTTTCTCCATCGTTCCAAAAAATTTTGTGATGTGTATTGGTTAACCAAATTGCAGTCTTTCGAGATTTTGTATTTAGCAAAGTAAAATCATATGGTGGTTCTATTAAAAAACTATTATTCAAGTTTGGATCTTTTTCGAATACAATTCCAATTTCCTTTAGAATAAAATTATTATTATTATCAAAGAAACCTTGAACATCAATCGAAACAGTATCATTCAACATTTTTCTAATGTTAAACAACTCGTTGTACTAGTCCGTTTAGTGGGTTATATTCAACTAAACGGTCTTGTATGAGGAGACAATAATCTTGGGTATTTTCATGACTTGGTGTCTTTAGTTCTATTGAAATTCTCACATCAATAGGACCAATTTTACTGATTCATTTTGATATGAAAGATCAACCACAATAATAGGGGTCTTCAATTTAAATTCATTTGGGGTCAAAAATGGTTGTGATTCACGATTAACTAGATTGAAATCTTGTATACATTTCATATAGGTGAGCATACTAATTCTTACTAAAATCAACATTCAGATTATCACATGGATATGACTCAGAATTTAAGTGAACTTTCAAGTTTGATAAGTTATTTGTGATAAGTTCTCCATTTAGTGTAAATCCAATTATGGCAAATCTTGGTTTTTTGCGGTTAGCCGACAATTTCACATTCCAGCTGTGTTGACTTCCATACCCCAATTTTGCGTTAACATATGAATCCCAACTCCGGAATGCGATTGGTAGGTTTACACCACTTTTAATAATATCGTACATCTTAATTTTTTGCAAAATCGCTCAGAGTTACATGGGGAATTTTCCAGATTTTATTCGTAATTTCCAACTTAAAAGTTTGTTCATTTCTGGTTTGCTCAAACACATCACCAAGATTCTTAGTTAGCATCAACACTAGTTCATGCTTGCAATTTAACAAAACTTTTTTATAATCCTCAGTCAATCCCAACAAATTTTTTAACGGTACAGAAAAATTTTAATTGGGGATCCCGTAGAAATTTCGTCTCCACTGCTCCATCCAGAATTTAATAGGTATTGACTTTGAAGATTATCCAGAGATATACAATTTTTAGGGTAGTAGCCATACCGACATAGACTTGACACGTTGGACTCGTTGTATTTAGTTGTTACCTAGCAGTATTTTGATGGTTACTTTCTTTTTAGTCTTGCTTTTGGATGGTTACTTTTTGTATAGTACCTGTACAGTACTTGATTTTGGATGGTTACTATCTGTATAGTATCTGTAAAGTACTTGGTTTTAGATGATAACTAAATGTTAACAAGTATTATGACTCGCTATAGTCTCTTGTTAAGAACTATCAAAGTACACAAGTTAAAGTTTCTAAGATGTGTTAGCCAAACACACTTGCAGTGAACTATCATTACCTGACCGTCATCAAAGTCACATGCCCAAGACCCAAGGACATTGAATAAAATACTTCCCCTTCTTAATTTTAATTTTTTTATTTTTTAATTTTTTAATTACAGTCAGATACAAAATTTGTAGGATTATTCAATATTTCTTTATATATTTTATTATTGTAAACATATTTCATTAAATTCATAATTAATTATATTTTATGTATATTTGTATATAATTAATTTTCTTACTTCAGCCCTCTGTAAGAAACATGTCGCTTATTAATCTTCGTTCCAAGCGTAGATTTTCGCTTGGTTCCCATAGATAGATGTAAAATAGTTCTCACAATGTAATCTTTCTCAGATGCTGAATTATTTTTAAAGCATTCATTTGTTCCATCCCATAATAATATTGTAACATATTTCGAAGGCATCATTAGCTAGCATAGGAGCGCCTATCAATTTAATTTTTGATTGAAGTTTATGATAGAGGTGTTGGGACCTGGTAATATCGGTTTTTGTTGTCAACTATTTTTCTAGTTCTAGTTTTCTAATTCTATTCTATTTGTATACTTTTTGTATGAGTAAGGCATCATTGTCTAAGATTCTGAATAAGTTTAATAAACTCTTTAATTACAATACTGATTAGCTGGTTACTATATATTTAGTAGATGTATACAAGTTGTTTAGTATCTGGTTTGATATGTTTAATAGATGTATACAAGTTGTTTACTAGATGTATACAAGTTGTTTACTAGATGTTTAGTATCTGGCTACTATATATTTAGCAGATGTATACAAGTTGTTTAGTATCTGGTTACTATATATTTAATAGATGTATACAAGTTGTTTTAGATGTATACAAGTTGTTTACTAGCTATTTAGTATCTGGTTACTATATATTTAGTAGATGTATACAAGTTGTTTAGTATCTGGTTTGATATGTTTAATAGATGTATACAAGTTGTTTACTAGATGTATACAAGTTGTTTACTAGATGTATACAAGTTGTTTACTAGATGTTTAGTATCTGGCTACTATATACTTAGTAGATGTATACAAGTTGTTTAGTATCTGGTTACTATATATTTAGTAGATGTATACAAGTTGTTTAGTATCTGGTTTCTATATGTTTAATAGATGTATACAAGTTGTTTACTAGATGTATACAAGTTGTTTACTAGCTATTTAGTATCTGGTTACTATATATTTAGTAGATGTATACAAGTTGTTTAGTTCTGGTTACAATATATTTAGTAGATGTATGCAAGTTGTTTAGTATCTATGTTTAGTAGATGTATATAAGTTGGTTACTAGATGTATACAAGTTGTTTACTAGCTGTTTAGTATCTGGTTTCTATATGATTAGTAGATGTATACAAGGTGTTTAATAGATGTATACAAGTTGCTTACTAACTGTTTAGTAACTGGTTTATATATCTTTAATATCTGTTTACTTTAGCTGGTTACTAGTTGTTATTAACGTCTACGAGCTTTTATAGTCTTTTGTTAAGAATGATCAAAAATTCTTGATCACTAGACGACTTTCGATGTGAAGTAAAAACTTACACTCTGATTTTCAGTGTGTTTGCTATGTACGTAAGAAAGAATGCAAAGCCAAAATAGCTCAAGATTGATATATAAATCTTAGAGGAATATGTCCGATTATGTTGGGGGAAGATGTATCCTGTGATTGTAAAACTAATTAAGATATAACTTGTTCACAAGTTGTCTAAAAGCTGTGTAGAAGCTGCTTTGATAAACAATTTTGATTCATAATTACAGATATTAAGAATATATAATAATATCATCCACTTTAACTAGTATATTGTTAAAATAAAACATTTCCATTTTTCATATTCTTTCATCTTATGTAGGTATAATAAATGTAATCTTAACTACGATAGCTAGCCTTACATCCCATAACTATAGTTATTAGCTACAATAAAATGTCTAGAAAGAACAAAATATATGAA
This sequence comes from Drosophila subpulchrella, assembly GCF_014743375.2. Classification (NCBI taxonomy): domain Eukaryota; kingdom Metazoa; phylum Arthropoda; class Insecta; order Diptera; family Drosophilidae; genus Drosophila; species Drosophila subpulchrella. Next base: position 74,059 of record NW_023665726.1, on the reverse strand, counting down.
TGTCCAAAAACCATTTAAAACTAACTATAATTGGGAAAGTAATTGAAATCGCTCCGGCGTAATACAGTAAAAAACAAAAAACACTGTGATTATCCCATTTTCTATCACCATAACAAATATGTATACCCACACCTAAATGACCAATTATATCCTTTGTCCAAAAATGTCTGTGACTTTCACTTATAAATTTGTCACCGATAATTTAAATCCCATTAAGCAAACCACCCATTGCTAACCGTACCATAACCCCAGAGTCAAGTTGGTTACCTACAATAAACATAGGTGGTGGTGTAAAGGATTGCTAAAATGCCTCGACGCAGGCGCAAATGTCATAAAAAATGATCATAAAAATATAATTAGGAAAGTATTTTTTATTTGCGAACCATTTATAACTGTTACCAACAACACAAATAGTTATGTTACAAAGGATTTGCTTCAATGCCTCGACGCAGGCGCAAAGGTCAAGGTATTGGAAAAAAATTCATGGAATATTATCCCTTCATAAAAGAGGTCATATAATATATAATTAGGAAAGTATTTTTTATTTGCGAACAATTTATAAATGTTACCAACAACACAAATAGTTGTTACAAAGGATTGCTAAAATACCTTGATGCAGGCGCAAAGGTCAAGGTATTGGAAAAAAATTCATGGAATATTATCCCTTCATAAAAGAGGTCATAAAATATATAATTAAGAAAGTATTTTTTATTTGCGAACAATTTATAAATGTTACCAACAACACAAATAGTTGTTACAAAGGATTGCTAAAATACCTTGATGCAGGCGCAAAGGTCAAGGTAATGGAAAAAATTCATGGAATATTATCCCTTGACCAAAAACGAAAGTTTCTTCTATTTGGATAATAAAAAAATATATATTAATTCAATACTTTGATTTTTCCATCAAAATGCTTGATAAATCTAGTTGTTTGATATTCTCTAACTAATTGAGTAATATGTTTTCATGTGCCTATTTAATTTACCAAAAACAGTATTAGTCTTCTCTCATAAAATCCCTCTAATTCCCCACCGGTGAAATATATGTTCCTCATATTTAATAATGATGGTTTGTCATAGATGGGTACTTGTAATTCATATTTAAGATACTTACATCCTTCTCTAACTAATATCCTTTTATCCATCATGTAAACAGGTTTAGAATTGTATTGCGTGCTTCAACCCCTAGCCACACCCACCACTGTAACAGATTTCACTTTTCCAATGGCTGCCCCAGCTACCTAAACTGTACATTTCTTTTGATTTTCTCTTTTCCTTTCTAAGCAATGTACACAATTTTTAAACTGGTTCTGACCTCCCTCTTTAATGGCATCCTCTACTTTATTTTCGTTATATTTCTGATCTTTTCCTAACAGTAGGTTGTTAAACTTTTATTATTTTATGGGATTATTGAGCACCCGAAATCCCTGATATTAAGTCATAACATGTAACTAGCAGAATATAGTAAAAGACATTAGACTCTAAAAAGACCAGATTTACCTACAATTCAATTTACCATCTACAATCCCTGGAGAAGAGCTTAGTATTTGCAGTTTAATTTTCAAATTTATTGATTTCACAGATTCCCGCTGGTAAATACCAATTTTTAACAAATGGCTGCCAACTCCATACCATTCAGACACTGGTTTACAACCTCATAGAACTGACTCTCAAGGTATCTGTAATGCACAATATATTTCTGTCTCTTTTCTTCTAATCAATATTAAAAAATTTCATAAACTGGTTTTGGAGTTCATTTTATTCTTAGAATTAAATTATTAAAAATTATTAAGCCAACAGAGATAATAATGATTTTGTGATAGTATCCCGTTAATAATACATACATAATTCTTATTTGTATATTTTCAAATTTTTTTATTTTAGAAAATTATTCATTAATCACATTCAAATAATATTCATAATATATCTTACAATTTTTTAAATTTATCAATAATGTTTCCCAATTATTAATATTAAATGACATTGCATCATATCTATTTTTAAGATTAAATATTAAGAATAAAAATTCTTTTCCACTCCTCATACTTAATGATGACCATTATAAAATCATAATTATCAACAACTAATATATTAAATACAATTAAATGTACGCGTACTCATATAACAACAGTTCCCAATATCGATATATGCTGGCCTACAATCTTACTTTGCCTTTGATTTCCGGTTTCTTATGTATTCTTCTTCTCACTTTGACACAGTATGGAATTGTTTTACTTAAGCCAATCGCATAGGATGGTGGTTTGATTCTTGGGGGGGAGGGGGTTTGATCCTTGGATATAAAGTACCTGCTCGATTCTACGTTCTGTCTTTTCCTGGTTGATGAGATTACAAAACCTAAAACAGTACAAAATTTGAATCGAAGGACATAAGATGACTGAAATCAACAAGCAAATCAACCACTGTGATTTTAAAATAAATGAAGATTTGTTGGTTGAGATAGGAATCTTCAAGGAAATTTTAAAGGTTTCCAAAGAGTCGCGGCGAGAATTCGGTAGTATCTATTATGATACTATAGAAGAGTTGGACATCCTGAAATGGCGCTTGGTGGATTTACAGAGCGAAAACAATAACGATTCCCATCTCTTTGATATTGAGAACGTGGAAAATCGAATCACCGAGCTGATGATGGAGACAACCAAGTTTCAACAGCAAATTGATCTTCACGATGCGGAAATCGAAAATAATCCGCTGTCACGACTACTCCTGGAAGTTAAGGAGATGATTTTTCGTATAAGGGATTCAATATCAGACTTAGAGTATCTTAAATTTAATGGTGAGGCAGAGCAATGTGAGTTGGACAGCGCTATGTCTCGCGAGGACGACCCCATCTTAATATTTAATCTTAAAAATAGATATGATGCAATGTCATTTAATATTAATAATTGGGAAACATTATTGATAAATTTAAAAAATTGTAAGATATATTATGAATATTATTTGAATGTGATTAATGAATAATTTTCTAAAATAAAAAAATTTGAAAATATACAAATAAGAATTATGTATGTATTATTAACGGGATACTATCACAAAATCATTATTATCTCTGTTGGCTTAATAATTTTTAATAATTTAATTCTAAGAATAAAATGAACTCCAAAACCAGTTTATGAAATTTTTTAATATTGATTAGAAGAAAAGAGACAGAAATATATTGTGCATTACAGATACCTTGAGAGTCAGTTCTATGAGGTTGTAAACCAGTGTCTGAATGGTATGGAGTTGGCAGCCATTTGTTAAAAATTGGTATTTACCAGCGGGAATCTGTGAAATCAATAAATTTGAAAATTAAACTGCAAATACTAAGCTCTTCTCCAGGGATTGTAGATGGTAAATTGAATTGTAGGTAAATCTGGTCTTTTTAGAGTCTAATGTCTTTTACTATATTCTGCTAGTTACATGTTATGACTTAATATCAGGGATTTCGGGTGCTCAATAATCCCATAAAATAATAAAAGTTTAACAACCTACTGTTAGGAAAAGATCAGAAATATAACGAAAATAAAGTAGAGGATGCCATTAAAGAGGGAGGTCAGAACCAGTTTAAAAATTGTGTACATTGCTTAGAAAGGAAAAGAGAAAATCAAAAGAAATGTACAGTTTAGGTAGCTGGGGCAGCCATTGGAAAAGTGAAATCTGTTACAGTGGTGGGTGTGGCTAGGGGTTGAAGCACGCAATACAATTCTAAACCTGTTTACATGATGGATAAAAGGATATTAGTTAGAGAAGGATGTAAGTATCTTAAATATGAATTACAAGTACCCATCTATGACAAACCATCATTATTAAATATGAGGAACATATATTTCACCGGTGGGGAATTAGAGGGATTTTATGAGAGAAGACTAATACTGTTTTTGGTAAATTAAATAGGCACATGAAAACATATTACTCAATTAGTTAGAGAATATCAAACAACTAGATTTATCAAGCATTTTGATGGAAAAATCAAAGTATTGAATTAATATATATTTTTTTATTATCCAAATAGAAGAAACTTTCGTTTTTGGTCAAGGGATAATATTCCATGAATTTTTTCCATTACCTTGACCTTTGCGCCTGCATCAAGGTATTTTAGCAATCCTTTGTAACAACTATTTGTGTTGTTGGTAACATTTATAAATTGTTCGCAAATAAAAAATACTTTCTTAATTATATATTTTATGACCTCTTTTATGAAGGGATAATATTCCATGAATTTTTTTCCAATACCTTGACCTTTGCGCCTGCATCAAGGTATTTTAGCAATCCTTTGTAACAACTATTTGTGTTGTTGGTAACATTTATAAATTGTTCGCAAATAAAAAATACTTTCCTAATTATATATTATATGACCTCTTTTATGAAGGGATAATATTCCATGAATTTTTTTCCAATACCTTGACCTTTGCGCCTGCGTCGAGGCATTGAAGCAAATCCTTTGTAACATAACTATTTGTGTTGTTGGTAACAGTTATAAATGGTTCGCAAATAAAAAATACTTTCCTAATTATATTTTTATGATCATTTTTTATGACATTTGCGCCTGCGTCGAGGCATTTTAGCAATCCTTTACACCACCACCTATGTTTATTGTAGGTAACCAACTTGACTCTGGGGTTATGGTACGGTTAGCAATGGGTGGTTTGCTTAATGGGATTTAAATTATCGGTGACAAATTTATAAGTGAAAGTCACAGACATTTTTGGACAAAGGATATAATTGGTCATTTAGGTGTGGGTATACATATTTGTTATGGTGATAGAAAATGGGATAATCACAGTGTTTTTTGTTTTTTACTGTATTACGCCGGAGCGATTTCAATTACTTTCCCAATTATAGTTAGTTTTAAATGGTTTTTGGACATTCATATATTTTGTTCTTTCTAGACATTTTATTGTAGCTAATAACTATAGTTATGGGATGTAAGGCTAGCTATCGTAGTTAAGATTACATTTATTATACCTACATAAGATGAAAGAATATGAAAAATGGAAATGTTTTATTTTAACAATATACTAGTTAAAGTGGATGATATTATTATATATTCTTAATATCTGTAATTATGAATCAAAATTGTTTATCAAAGCAGCTTCTACACAGCTTTTAGACAACTTGTGAACAAGTTATATCTTAATTAGTTTTACAATCACAGGATACATCTTCCCCCAACATAATCGGACATATTCCTCTAAGATTTATATATCAATCTTGAGCTATTTTGGCTTTGCATTCTTTCTTACGTACATAGCAAACACACTGAAAATCAGAGTGTAAGTTTTTACTTCACATCGAAAGTCGTCTAGTGATCAAGAATTTTTGATCATTCTTAACAAAAGACTATAAAAGCTCGTAGACGTTAATAACAACTAGTAACCAGCTAAAGTAAACAGATATTAAAGATATATAAACCAGTTACTAAACAGTTAGTAAGCAACTTGTATACATCTATTAAACACCTTGTATACATCTACTAATCATATAGAAACCAGATACTAAACAGCTAGTAAACAACTTGTATACATCTAGTAACCAACTTATATACATCTACTAAACATAGATACTAAACAACTTGCATACATCTACTAAATATATTGTAACCAGAACTAAACAACTTGTATACATCTACTAAATATATAGTAACCAGATACTAAATAGCTAGTAAACAACTTGTATACATCTAGTAAACAACTTGTATACATCTATTAAACATATAGAAACCAGATACTAAACAACTTGTATACATCTACTAAATATATAGTAACCAGATACTAAACAACTTGTATACATCTACTAAATATATAGTAGCCAGATACTAAACATCTAGTAAACAACTTGTATACATCTAGTAAACAACTTGTATACATCTAGTAAACAACTTGTATACATCTATTAAACATATCAAACCAGATACTAAACAACTTGTATACATCTACTAAATATATAGTAACCAGATACTAAATAGCTAGTAAACAACTTGTATACATCTAAAACAACTTGTATACATCTATTAAATATATAGTAACCAGATACTAAACAACTTGTATACATCTGCTAAATATATAGTAGCCAGATACTAAACATCTAGTAAACAACTTGTATACATCTAGTAAACAACTTGTATACATCTATTAAACATATCAAACCAGATACTAAACAACTTGTATACATCTACTAAATATATAGTAACCAGCTAATCAGTATTGTAATTAAAGAGTTTATTAAACTTATTCAGAATCTTAGACAATGATGCCTTACTCATACAAAAAGTATACAAATAGAATAGAATTAGAAAACTAGAACTAGAAAAATAGTTGACAACAAAAACCGATATTACCAGGTCCCAACACCTCTATCATAAACTTCAATCAAAAATTAAATTGATAGGCGCTCCTATGCTAGCTAATGATGCCTTCGAAATATGTTACAATATTATTATGGGATGGAACAAATGAATGCTTTAAAAATAATTCAGCATCTGAGAAAGATTACATTGTGAGAACTATTTTACATCTATCTATGGGAACCAAGCGAAAATCTACGCTTGGAACGAAGATTAATAAGCGACATGTTTCTTACAGAGGGCTGAAGTAAGAAAATTAATTATATACAAATATACATAAAATATAATTAATTATGAATTTAATGAAATATGTTTACAATAATAAAATATATAAAGAAATATTGAATAATCCTACAAATTTTGTATCTGACTGTAATTAAAAAATTAAAAAATAAAAAAATTAAAATTAAGAAGGGGAAGTATTTTATTCAATGTCCTTGGGTCTTGGGCATGTGACTTTGATGACGGTCAGGTAATGATAGTTCACTGCAAGTGTGTTTGGCTAACACATCTTAGAAACTTTAACTTGTGTACTTTGATAGTTCTTAACAAGAGACTATAGCGAGTCATAATACTTGTTAACATTTAGTTATCATCTAAAACCAAGTACTTTACAGATACTATACAGATAGTAACCATCCAAAATCAAGTACTGTACAGGTACTATACAAAAAGTAACCATCCAAAAGCAAGACTAAAAAGAAAGTAACCATCAAAATACTGCTAGGTAACAACTAAATACAACGAGTCCAACGTGTCAAGTCTATGTCGGTATGGCTACTACCCTAAAAATTGTATATCTCTGGATAATCTTCAAAGTCAATACCTATTAAATTCTGGATGGAGCAGTGGAGACGAAATTTCTACGGGATCCCCAATTAAAATTTTTCTGTACCGTTAAAAAATTTGTTGGGATTGACTGAGGATTATAAAAAAGTTTTGTTAAATTGCAAGCATGAACTAGTGTTGATGCTAACTAAGAATCTTGGTGATGTGTTTGAGCAAACCAGAAATGAACAAACTTTTAAGTTGGAAATTACGAATAAAATCTGGAAAATTCCCCATGTAACTCTGAGCGATTTTGCAAAAAATTAAGATGTACGATATTATTAAAAGTGGTGTAAACCTACCAATCGCATTCCGGAGTTGGGATTCATATGTTAACGCAAAATTGGGGTATGGAAGTCAACACAGCTGGAATGTGAAATTGTCGGCTAACCGCAAAAAACCAAGATTTGCCATAATTGGATTTACACTAAATGGAGAACTTATCACAAATAACTTATCAAACTTGAAAGTTCACTTAAATTCTGAGTCATATCCATGTGATAATCTGAATGTTGATTTTAGTAAGAATTAGTATGCTCACCTATATGAAATGTATACAAGATTTCAATCTAGTTAATCGTGAATCACAACCATTTTTGACCCCAAATGAATTTAAATTGAAGACCCCTATTATTGTGGTTGATCTTTCATATCAAAATGAATCAGTAAAATTGGTCCTATTGATGTGAGAATTTCAATAGAACTAAAGACACCAAGTCATGAAAATACCCAAGATTATTGTCTCCTCATACAAGACCGTTTAGTTGAATATAACCCACTAAACGGACTAGTACAACGAGTTGTTTAACATTAGAAAAATGTTGAATGATACTGTTTCGATTGATGTTCAAGGTTTCTTTGATAATAATAATAATTTTATTCTAAAGGAAATTGGAATTGTATTCGAAAAAGATCCAAACTTGAATAATAGTTTTTTAATAGAACCACCATATGATTTTACTTTGCTAAATACAAAATCTCGAAAGACTGCAATTTGGTTAACCAATACACATCACAAAATTTTTTGGAACGATGGAGAAAATAGTTTTCCACAAACTCGAAAGTATCTAAGGACAATTACAAGCGGAAAACAAATTATTTGTAAAGGTGTGGAAAAGAAACGATTTCTACAGACGTTTTTTGGGAGTCGTCAGCTCATTAATGTCGAGGAAATGGGCTGTCCGTCATTAAACAGGTTTAAAGGAAACCGGTTTCCCTATTGTGAAACACACCTTAAGGGCGGGGTTTGTGCTCTAAACAATGCATACATTATTTTGACATTTTTTAAAAGTAGCTTCAAAACAATAAAATAATTTTTATACATTATTTTAAAGTTGAGACTAGATGTGTAAGGATGTGCAAGAAAACAAAATTAATCAAATTAAGTTTCATGAGGAAATTGACCAATTTATTGAACAATTTAAAGGAGAGATAATTGGTCAGCATTTTCAATACCTTCTAAACACAAAAACTATGTTCATGAATCGAGGTGGTCATGACCTCAAAACTACGAATTATGGTGAACACTTTACATTTTATAATCCAGAAATGACGTCGGAAACGTGCGCCTGCTTCTTCTATGCAAATCGCCGGAATCATAGCAGAAAATAAATTTCTATGTATAAAAAAAAAAAAAAAATGTTCGCAATACCAAAATAAATAAATGTAAATGAATAAATGTATTTTTATGGTACAAAATAAACTTCTGACATTTTATTTCGAGTTAAAATTACAGGTACGGAGAATGGAAAATATTTCCTTGACTGAGATATGTCGGCTACTTGTGAGTTGTTGCGCGGTCGTGACTTCAACCCCTATTATGGGAACGTATTAGAGCTCGCACTTAGCCGTGAGGTCGTTGGCGTGAGGCTCATGATTTTGTCAATGGGCGTGCGCCTTCAGACTTGTGCATGTGTCCCTTTTATTCCGGTCAGGTAATAGACAGGTGCGCATGTTCGGGTAGCTCTTGCTTGAATCCCTTTTTTGATATGTTTATGACCCGTTTGTGGAAAGGAGAGAATCTTAGAGAATTTACCAGTTAAACCTTCTGGGGGCGGAAACAAAAATATTTGTTTGAAAATATTCGACATCTGAGAATTATTAACTTGTGGGATTCATTTTATTGGGGTTCTTTTGATTTCTAAATTAATTTTACAGTCATAGGAAACGTTATTCCCCAACATGATCGGACATGTTCCTCTAAGGCAACCATCTTTAGATGTTTTGGGTTTGTGACCTTTCTCACGTGCACAGCAACACCTGCTGAATATTAATTGCTAATAATGAGGAAAAGAATACATGATCAATATTGTCACATGGGGATGTGGGGAAAGTGTGCGACCTTTCTCCCGTGTAAAGCAACACCTGCTGAATATTAATTGTTGATAATGAGGCAAAAAGGTCACGTGATCAGTATTGTTACATGGTGGTGTGGGGTTGGGGGCAATTAAGTATACTCTTTATAGACATGATCGTGACATTTTTATGAGTTCAAAGTCCATTAAAATCACTTAATTTATTGGATTATCCTAATTGTCCCAGAACCCGCATACGTTAATGAAGAGGCGGGGGTCATTAATATGTTAATCAGTGAGAGGCGGGGTCATTAATATGCTAATTAGTAAGGGGGCGGGGGCCATTAATATGCAAATTGTCCCAGAACCCGTCTTTCCCTACTACTCCTTGCCTGGAAAAGGGATTGAGCTTTCGTACGCATACCACCGATATTTTGAAAATAAATATTGAAATTTGTATTGTTAGCGCGTATCCGGTCATCCATGGTCATGCTATCAATAACTGGTCCAGCATCATGGCCCGAATCCGTAAGAGGCCTCGCTGGGATTTTATCATAATTAATAAAATTATTTGTAAGAACCTTCAGTAAAGTAGTGGTACGGATACGAATAGGCTGGTGATCGGCGCTCCAAATATTAGGTGGGCAGTCAATATTAGCATTCAAAATATAACTGCACGCAGGTTAATCCACTCCTGGTAATAATGATTGTCCATTGTTGTTGTTGAAAGTCAGAAACGTCAGAAAGGTAGAGACGGAGAGCGCATAACTATTAGGCGATGAAGAGTAAGAATCAAGCCGACTTTCTAGGTACTTCGGGAGAGAGGCGCAAGATGATGAGAGCGCAACTCCGAGGAGCGCGCCGATATTAGAGCCAGGCGGACGGCGAAAGTCGCGCACAGCGGACAACAAAAGCTCCAGCTGATGTTGTTGATGGTGCAACGGGAGAGAGGCGCAACAGCTAGACAAAAAATCTAAAGAACAGAAATTCTGATTAATTTGAGGACGTGTGTACTAACAACTGATGACGCAAGTTATGTTACACATCATTAAGGGGCACTATCCCAATTTATAAACAACTTTGAGCCGAGAGCCAATCTCCAAATAACTTTGACTGGCTTAGAGATAAATCCGTGGTCATCTATTTCTCTCAAGTACTTCTTCCAAATTATTCCCACCCATATCAGTTTCACAGACTCCGCATGAAACTGATACTGTAAACGTCCAAGCCGATATTATAAACATTAGAGCCCCAAAGCGAGCCCTGAAGCCCGCTAAGATAAACACAAGAGCCCCAGAGAGAGCCCTGAGTCCGCTAACGTAAACACAAGATCCTCAAAGGGATCCCTAAAGTTCGCTAACGTAAACATCAATTTACGGCCGAATTTTAATTTCAAATTTAATTTGCAAATTGCATCATCCTATTTTTCGACTCTCTTGTGTTACTCTCTTAATCAATTTTGAGATAAATCTCTTAAGCCGAGGTTTGATTATTGATCATAGAACTCGAGGCAGGGTAGTCAGTTTGTAAGAAACGAATCGAGTAGTTAAAACGACTGTAAAGTAAAAGGCAGTGAAAAAAATTTGGTTCGACCTATAAAATTGTAATAGTAACTAAGTGAAGTTGAAAAATTAAAATAAATATATGCTCAGGGATGGAGATATATTTATACAGAAATGGGCTGTTACAAGTTCCTAAAAGTCTTATTTCTATTGCACGTAGTAAATAAGTCGGATCGAGCAACTATAACCTATAGCTCAGGAATCATCAAAAAACAAGAAGAAAGTTAACATCGGCAAGCCGAAGTTTGTATACCCTTGCACTTTTAATTATTAAATTTAATTCGAAATTGTAAAAAATACAAAAAATGATATTCCCAATAGTATAAGATAATATGTAAAAAAACACCAAAGCTATAATTTGTTTCATTTTAGTTTTCCACAAATTTTCCGACCGTTCCTATAGCAGCTATATGATATAGTCGTCCGATTTTGATAAAATTAAATTCGAAGTTCAGAACTAATTAAAAAATGTTATTTCCAAGCGTAGGAGGTTATATGTTAAAAAACACCGTTGCTATAATTTATTTCATATTATTTGGCCACCAATTTTCCGATCGTTCCTATGGCAGTTATATGATATAGTCGTCCGATTTTGATAAAACTAAATTCGAAATTCAGAACTAATTAAATAATGTTATTTCCAAGCGTAAGAGGTTATTTGTTAAAAAACACGGAAGCTATAATTTATTTCATATTATTTGGCCACCAAATTGTCTATCGTTCCTATGGCAGCTATATGATATAGTCGTCCTATTTTGATAAAATTAAATTCGATATTCAGAACTAATTATAAAATGTTATTTCCAAGCGTAGGAGGTTATATGTTAAAAAACACAAAATAAATAAAATAAGAAAGGCCATCACAGTCTAATTTTCCTGAGTCGTTAAAACTCTCAGCCGCCATATGACAGTCCAAATCAGTAACATCTAAGCACCCAATATTTAGCATCGTGGCAATGGCACTGAGTGAATCATCGTCATTCCACAGCGAGCTCGGTTCAAAGTTAGATGCAAAGTACTTAGCAAATAGATTAGCGACCCCAATATCTGAAGAAGCTGAAAGACTTTTATATGACATATGGGAAGGAAAGTAGGAGGTTGTACGTTTAGAATTGACAAAGTGCCAGAATGATTTAGGATTGGTGATTAGTTTACACTCTATATCAGCAATATATTGGCTGTATAAGGATTTATTGAGGAACTCAAACTCATGCTTATGTTGTTTGTACCGATCAAAGTCAGCAGCATCACCGCTTTCTATGTAGCGCTTATAGAATTTATTTCGGATATTTATTCGTCGGAAAGTATGCAGAAGGAAGCTTTTCCGACCCCATAAAGTATATATATTCTTGATCAGGATCACTAGCCGAGTCGATCTAGCCATGTCCGTCTGTCCGTCTGTCTGTCCGTCCGGATGAACGCTGAGATCTCGGAAACTATAATAGCTAGGCTATTGAGATTTGGCGAGCAGATTCCTGAGCTTCTTACGCAGCGCAAGTTTGTTTCAGTAGAGAGCCACGCCCACTCTAACGCCCACAAACCGCCCTAAACTGTGGCTCCTACAGTTTTTATGCTAGAATAAAAAGTTTAACTGAAATATATTGTTCTCATCCATACCTATCGATTGACCCAAAAAAAAAGTTTGCCACGCCCACTTTAACGCCAAAAAACCACCCACAAACTTCAAAAAATCGTAAATATGAACGCGGATATTTCGGAAAATACCAAAGATTTAGAAATGGGATTTCAGATTTAGATTCCGTAGGCTTGAGCGTAGCGCAAGTTTGTTACGCGAATATGCCACGCCCACTCTAACGCCCACAAGCCTGTTGCGTCCACAATTTGCATGCTAGATACAAAATTTTTACTGAAATGTATTGGCCTCGTCAATACCTGTCGATTGATCCAAAAAAAAACTTTGCCACGCCCACTCTAACGCCCACAACGCTTAAGTCTGTCTACCGCCAGTAGGTGGCGCTGCTTTCATATCTCCATTTTCCTTTGGTCCCTTTAGCTGAGTAACGGGTATCTGATAGTCGAGGTACTCGACTATAGCGTTCTTCCTTGTTTTGTATTTTATTAGTCCTTGTGTGTACCATGGTAGTCTATAAGAACTTTGAACTCTAGTTTTAGCGTATCTGCCTATAATAGTAGAGAAAAAAGATATAAAAACTTCATAGGTTGTATTCACATCCGCATGCGAGAGGACTTCCGCCCATCTGATATTAGAAATATCACTACGGATAGAATCTAAACTGCTAGAACTAATATAGGTAAGAGGCAAGCGAGAATTATTTGGTGAGAAAATATAACAAGTAATTAAGATTAATAGGGGCTTGTGATGAGCATCACACGCAGCTAGAGGATTATCGCTGCAACATAAAGTAAGGCATAAATCAGGGTGTACAGAAATTAGATTAAGAAGCTTATTTAAGTTATCAAATACATGGTTAATCTGGACTAATCCAATACTAAGAAGCTCATCGATGACTAAGATTTCGTGGGGAGGATGCAAATTACTGGGAACCATTGCTGAAGACTCAAGATCATGAGCCCACACGAGCGAAGATAGGTTGAAGTCGCCCAAAACACATATATATTGGCCATCTTCCAGCTCCTGGTATAGGTGGGCAATTTTGTCCACATGCGCTTTATATAAATCAAAACTGCTGCTTGGGGGTATGTATGATAGTGTCAGGAAAATTGTTTCCGTAGGACCAGCGAGAGATACACAGAGTTGGTCGAGCAGAGAATCCTCGTTCTGGAGACGAATAGCAATGTAACGCAGCTCACGCCGCACAGCAATTAAAACTCCGCCATCTCTGGAGCATCGTGTTTTAACGGAATCTCGATCCTTACGGAACACATGATAAAAATTTGTATCAAAGTATTTATTGTCGAAGAAATCCATGTTGAGCCAGGTTTCAACAAAAATGATGACGTCATGATTACCATGAGACGTTGCTTGGAAAAGGGATTGAGCTTTCGTACGCATACCACCGATATTTTGAAAATAAATATTGAAATTTGTATTGTTAGCGCATATCCGGTCATCCATGGTCATGCTATCAATAACTGGTCCAGCATCATGGCCCGAATCCGTAAGAGGCCTCGCTGGGATTTTATCATAATTAATAAAATTATTTGTAAGAACCTTCAGTAAAGTAGTGGTACGGATACGAATAGGCTGGTGATCGGCGCTCCAAATATTAGGTGGGCAGTCAATATTAGCATTCAAAATATAACTGCACGCAGGTTAATCCACTCCTGGTAATAATGAGCGAGAACGTACTACAGCAGCCGCAGTCCATTGCTGTTGTTGATGGCGAAAGCATCTCCAGAGAGCACCTTCAGAGAGAGCACTCTGAGAGGCTCGCCAGCCAAATGTGTCGATAAAAGTTGTTGTAGAAAGTCGAACGTCAGAAAGGTAGAGACGGAGAGCGCATTACTATTAGGCGATGAAGAGTAAGAATCAAGCCGACTTTCTAGGTACTTCGGGAGAGAGGCGCAAGATGATGAGAGCGCAACTCCGAGGAGCGCGCTGATATTAGAGCCAGGCGGACGGCGAAAGTCGCGCACAGCGGACAACAAAAGCTCCAGCTGACGTTGTTGATGGTGCAACGGGAGAGAGGCGCAACAGCTAGACAAAAAATTTAAAGAACAGAAATTCTGATTAATTTGAGGACGTGTGTACTAACAACTGATGACGCAAGTTATGTTACACATCATTAAGGGGCACTATCCCAATTTATAAACAACTTTGAGCCGAGAGCCAATCTCCAAATAACTTTGACTGGCTTAGAGATAAATCCGTGGTCATCTATTTCTCTCAAGTACTTCTTCCAAATTATTCCCACCCATATCAGTTTCACAGACTCCGCATGAAACTGATACTGTAAACGTCCAAGCCGATATTATAAACATTAGAGCCCCAAAGCGAGCCCTGAAGCCCGCTAAGATAAACACAAGAGCCCCAGAGAGAGCCCTGAGTCCGCTAACGTAAACACAAGATCCTCAAAGGGATCCCTAAAGTTCGCTAACGTAAACATCAATTTACGGCCGAATTTTAATTTCAAATTTAATTTGCAAATTGCATCATCCTATTTTTCGACTCTCTTGTGTTACTCTCTTAATCAATTTTGAGATAAATCTCTTAAGCCGAGGTTTGATTATTGATCATAGAACTCGAGGCAGGGCAGTCAGTTTGTAAGAAACGAATCGAGTAGTTAAAACGACTGTAAAGTAAAAGGCAGTGAAAAAAATTTGGTTCGACCTATAAAATTGTAATAGTAACTAAGTGAAGTTAAAAATTTAAAATAAATATATGCTCAGGGATGGAGATATATTTATACAGAAATGGGCTGTTACAAGTTCCTAAAAGTCTTATTTCTATTGCACGTAGTAAATAAGTCGGATCGAGCAACTATAACCTATAGCTCAGGAATCATCAAAAAACAAGAAAGAAAGTTAACTTCGGCAAGCCGAAGTTTATATACCCTTGCACTTTTAATTATTAAATTTAATTCGAAATTGTAAAAAGTACAAAAAATGATATTTCCAATAGTATAAGATAATATGTAAAAAAACACCAAAGCTATAATTTGTTTCATTTTAGTTTTCCACAAATTTTCCGACCGTTCCTATAGCAGCTATATGATATAGTCGTCCGATTTTGATAAAATTAAATTCGAAGTTCAGAACTAGTTAAAAAATGTTATTTCCAAGCGCAGGAGGTTATATGTTAAAAAAAACCGTAGCTATAATTTATTTCATATTATTTGGTTACCAAATTTTCTATCGTTCCTATGGCAGCTATATGATATAGACGTCATATTTTGATAAAATTAAATTCGATATTCAGAACTAATTATAAAATGTTATTTCCAAGCGTAGGAGGTTATATGTTAAAAAACACAAAATAAATAAAATAAGAAAGGCCATCGCAGTCTAATTTTCCTGAGTCGTTAAAACTCTCAGCCGCCATATGACAGTCCAAATCAGTAACATCTAAGCACCCAATATTTAGCATCGTGGCAATGGCACTGAGTGAATCATCGTCATTCCACAGCGAGCTCGGTTCAAAGTTAGATGCAAAGTACTTAGCAAATAGATTAGCGACCCCAATATCTGAAGAAGCTGAAAGACTTTCATATGACATATGGGAAGGAAAGTAGGAGGTTGTACGTTTAGAATTGACAAAGTGCCAGAATGATTTAGGATTGGTGATTAGTTTACACTCTATATCAGCAATATATTGGCTGTATAAGGATTTATTGAGGAACTCAAACTCACGCTTATGTTGTTTGTACCGATCAAAGTCAGCAGCATCACCGCTTTCTATGTAGCGCTTATAGAATTTATTTCGAATATTTATACCCGTTACTCGTAGAGTAAAAGGGTATACTAGATTCGTCGGAAAGTATGTGTTGGGGCGGGGCGGCTTGATCGATGGAAATAGTTGAAGCCCCAAGACTGAATGGTACCCAAAAAACACGGGAGTACTTTTGGGGTTTTTTCGCGACGAGCGTAGGTGTTTATTAGTACACTTTGAAACATGAACTGCCTAAGCCTAACTTAACTTAAGCGCTCCAGAGCAGAGCGGAGACTTAGGGGAGAGATGGAGAGGGAGAGCGGACGGCAGTGCGAGCGCGCGAGATGTAGACATCTGGATAAAACTGCCGCTCGACACTGCCTCCTGAAATTAAACGCCCTTTTGACGTGAACATTCTCCCCCCCCTTGCGAGGACACCCGTAGCAAGAACCTCAGGATAGTAGGCTCAGGAACACGTTGGAAGTGTAGATCGGTCGTCCGTATGTAGGAGAGTGTGGTGGTCCTTTCCACACTTGTGGCAGTGATGACCACTACGGCAGGAGTCCTTGGTATGATTGTGAGCCAAGCAATTGGAGCAGTACTTCTGGATATGTACTTCCTGGAGCCGATTCTGGGGGCTTAGCCGTAGAAAGTGGTGGCACTTCCGTAGAGGATGGATCTTTTGGCAGACTCGGCATTGGTAGGATTTAATACCTCGAGTACGTCTGCCATCCAAGGATGGGTATGGAACCCAATACTCGGATGGAGTATTCTTAGGAGGGACTTTTTGTACGGAAACTTGCGCTGAATAGGACGAAATGATGTGTGGAACTGAGGCGGTTACTGGCCTTGGAGGGTCGGATGGAATCGTCGGAGTAGTAGGGCCGCTGTTTCGATGCAGCAATGTGTGATGCCGATCTTGGCAAGTGAGACAGTTGTGAGCGCTTGTGCAATCCCGGAATTGATGGCTACTTGCAAAGCAATTGGAGCACAACTGCTTCCTTTGAATATAGGCTAGGCGATCGTCTACCGTCATCTGTAGGAGGCGTGGACATATACGCACGGGGTGGTTCTTCTTGGAACACAGATCGCAGCCCTTGGGTATCGGAACTAACCTTGTGTTGAAGGAATTTATTTTTGGAAATTCTGCCACTCGATTTGTGTCTTTGGACTGAACGTGGTGGAAATTGGCAGATCGGAAGCTATCGACGGCCTCAAGAGTTCGATGGCGCTCTGTCAAATATGAATCAAGCTCAAGCCACGTAGGAATTTCGGCTTTATTTTGGATGGATTGCTCCCATAATGAGAGAGTGAGCTTTGGTAGTTTTGTCGAGCACATATAAACCAGGATAGGGTCCCAATTCTCAATATTAACACCGAAAAATTTTAAGGAAGTTAAGCAACCTTGAAAAGTGCGTTGAAGTTCCTTTAAGGCTGCTCCCGACTCCTGTGCTATGGATTGCACATTGAAAAGTGTTTTCAGGTGACTGTTCACCTGCAATCGCTTGTTTTCGAAACGCTCAGTTAGGTTATTCCAGGCTGAGCGAAAGCCATCATTGGTGAGTGGGGATCTTGAAACTATGGAATGAGCTTCGCCACTTGTTTTTGAATTTAAGTGGAATAATTTTTCAACGGGCGTTAGACTCGGATTGTCTATGTATATTGCCGTGAAAAGGTCCCGGAAAGTCGGCCAGCGAAGATAGTCGCCAGAGAAAACCTCTGTGTCGATAGGAGGGAGCCGACAGCCATAAGACGTGGAATTTCGGGACGGAGTTACTGGAGCTTGAGGTATTTGGGAAGAGCCTTTTTGGATTTGTTTCATCAGCTGCGCGGCAAATATTTCGTAAGTGGAGTACGTTTGGTAATACGTGGACTTTAGTATGGATTTTGTGTCTGCGGCGCTCTCGCCGGCAGATATAATGCTGTCGGAGCATATGTCGTATGCTGCCTTTACCGTTTGCCACAAGGAATTGAGGTGATCGCGACGGATGTTACAGGCGGATAACGTTGGTGTAGGAGCACCTGGAGCGTTCACAGTGGCCTCAAAGTGGATCAGACAGTCAGCTGTGGCCATAAATCGGGTTAATGCGGATTTTACTGATGTTGCCATGACGTTAAATAATTTAGAATTTTAATTCGGATGTAAGGAAACGGATTGGAATCAAATTGGAATTCAGGAACCAATTAAGATTGTAAATATATACGGTCACACTGTCGGATAGGCACTAAATATTTATTATATCGGATGGTCGGACTTATGTAAGGAATTACGGACTTTAATATTGTTTGTTTGAAAGGAACACTTTTTGTGAGCTATTGACCCACTGTGCACTGGCGATATACGTATGTATGCACACTGTACATATGTACATATGTGGGGTGCGAATAGCGGAATAACGTTGCGGGAATTGGAAAGACTTCGCTTATGTTTGTATGTCGGTGCGTTTGTTTGTCACCTGCACAACTAAATTGCAAACGATTTGCTGGAGTAAATTTGCGGATATTGTCACTTTGTTTTTAATTTTAGAAATAGTTTAGCCGTATTTGTAGGTCGAGAAAAGTAGTTGGAGTGGACTGTATTAGAAAAAAGTGGACTGTATTAGATTGTTTTTGTAAATATACACATGCAGCTGGAACACAGTAAAAAATAAAGAGTGCAAATCTTAAGGTCAATCTTTATGATCTGGAATTTTTTACTGTGGCTGAGTTATATTTTAGACACAATTGGAATTGAAAATATATTTGAGAAATATTTTTGTTGAATAGTAGCACTGAAATATCTTCTGGAATTGTTTCAAGTGTACAATTGTGGGCAAAGGAAACTGGAATATTGTCGGGCACAAGTAACGGAATCGAAATACATATATTAAATGCCGTTGCGTCGAATTAATCACTTTTGGATTTAGACAATATATCATACAGAAAGTTAGTCGAAATAGGGTTCGAAAAACTGGCGTATGACCGGCAATTATAGTAAGTGGAACTTATCTGGAGCGGTTCAAGCCTGCTGGGACAAAATCAAAGAAAACTCCAGGAGAGGAAAATCCAAAGATTTTGAAATCCGGCTTCGACTGGACCAAAATGTTGGGGCGGTGCGGCTTGATCGATGGAAATAGTTGAAGCCCCAAGACTGAATGGTACCCAAAAAACACGGGAGTACTTTTGGGGTTTTTTCGCGACGAGCGTAGGTGTTTATTAGTACACTTTGAAACATGAACTGCCTAAGCCTAACTTAACTTAAGCGCTCCAGAGCAGAGCGGAGACTTAGGGGAGAGATGGAGAGGGAGAGCGGACGGCAGTGCGAGCGCGCGAGATGTAGACATCTGGATAAAACTGCCGCTCGACACTGCCTCCTGAAATTAAACGCCCTTTTGACGTGAACAGTATGTAACAGGCAGAAGGAAGCTTTTCCGACCCCATAAAGTATATATATTCTTGATCAGGATCACTAGCCGAGTCGATCTAGCCATGTCCGTCTGTCCGTCTGTCCGTCTGTCTGTCCGTCCGGATGAACGCTGAGATCTCGGAAACTATAATAGCTAGGCTATTGAGATTTGGCGAGCAGATTCCTGAGCTTCTTACGCAGCGCAAGTTTGTTTCAGTAGAGAGCCACGCCCACTCTAACGCCCACAAACCGCCCTAAACTGTGGCTCCTACAGTTTTTATGCTAGAATAAAAAGTTTAACTGAAATATATTGTTCTCATCCATACCTATCGATTGACCCAAAAAAAAAGTTTGCCACACCCACTTTAACGCCAAAAAACCACCCACAAACTTCAAAAAATCGTAAATATGAACGCGGATATTTCGGAAAATACCAAAGATTGAGAAGCGCAAGTTTGTTACGCGAATATGTCACGCCCACTCTAACGCCCACAAGCCGCGAAAGCATGTTGCGCCCACAATTTGCATGCTAGATACAAAATTTTAACTCAAATGTATTGGCCTCGTCAATACCTATCGATTGATCCAAAAAAAAACTTTGCCACGCCCACTCTAACGCCCACAACGCTTAAGTCTGTCTACAGCCGGTAGGTGGCGCTGCTTTCATATCTCTATGGCGAAGTGTGTTTGCCATTAAAGTTTTATTCAGATTAAGAACTACAAAGTTTATTAATAATATCAAGACACGTGTGTCGCTCGCTGATTCTTGCCGATAAATCTCCGAGTGTTGCCACAACATTCTTTTTAGTCATCTGGCAAGCTTCTGTTGGCGCTGCTGCCATATTAGGTTGCCACATCTCCATTTTCCTTTGGTCCCTTTAGCTGAGTAACGGGTATCTGATAGTCGAGGTACTCGACTATAGCGTTCTTCCTTGTTTTGTATTTTATTAGTCCTTGTGTGTACCATGGTGGTCTATAAGAACTTTGAACTCTAGTTTTAGCGTATCTGCCTATAATAGTAGAGAAAAAAGATATAAAAACTTCATAGGTTGTATTCACATCCGCATGCGAGAGGAGTGTTGCCACAACATTCTTTTTAGTCATCTGGCAAGCTTCTGTTGGCGCTGCTGCCATATTAGGTTGCCACATCTCCATTTTCCTTTGGTCCCTTTAGCTGAGTAACGGGTATCTGATAGTCGAGGTACTCGACTATAGCGTTCTTCCTTGTTTTGTATTTTATTAGTCCTTGTGTGTACCATGGTGGTCTATAAGAACTTTGAACTCTAGTTTTAGCGTATCTGCCTATAATAGTAGAGAAAAAAGATATAAAAACTTCATAGGTTGTATTCACATCCGCATGCGAGAGGACTTCCGCCCATCTGATATTAGAAATATCACTACGGATAGAATCTAAACTGCTAGAATTAATATAGGTAAGAGGCAAGCGAGAATTATTTGGTGAGAAAATATAACAAGTAATTAAGATTAATAGGGGCTTGTGATGA
This sequence comes from Drosophila subpulchrella, assembly GCF_014743375.2. Lineage (NCBI taxonomy): Eukaryota > Metazoa > Arthropoda > Insecta > Diptera > Drosophilidae > Drosophila > Drosophila subpulchrella. The sequence goes on along the minus strand of NW_023665726.1, from coordinate 52,832 downwards.
GCATCACACGCGGCTAGAGGATTATCGCTGCAACATAAAGTAAGGCATAAATCAGGGTGTACAGAAATTAGATTTAGAAGCTTATTTAAGTTATTAAATACATGGTTAATCTGGACTAATCCAATACTAAGAAGCTCATCGATGACTAAGATTTCGTGGGGAAGATGCAAATCACTGGGAACCATTGCTGAAGACTCAAGATCATGAGCCCACACGAGCGAAGATAGGTTGAAGTCGCCCAAAACACATATATATTGGCCATCTTCCAGCTCCTGGTATAGGTGGGCAATTTTGTCCACATGCGCTTTATATAAATCAAAACTGCTGCTTGGGGGTATGTATGATAATGTCAGGAAAATTGTTTCCGTAGGACCAGCGAGAGATACACATAGTTGGTCGAGCAGAGAATCCTCGTTCTGGAGACGAATAGCAATGCAACGCAGCTGACGCCGCACAGCAATAAAAACTCCGCCATCTTTGGAGCATCGTGTTTTAACGGAATCTCGATCCTTACGGAACACATGATAAAAATTTGTATCAAAGTATTTATTATCGAAGAAATCCATGTTGAGCCAGGTTTCAACAAAAATGATGACGTCATGATTACCATGAGACGTTGCCTGGAAAAGGGATTGAGCTTTCGTACGCATACCACCGATATTTTGAAAATAAATATTGAAATTTCTATTGTTAGCGCGTATCCGGTCATCCATGGTCATGCTATCAATAACTGGTCCAGCATCATGGCCCGAATCCGTAAGAGGCCTCGCTAGGATTTTATCATAATTAATAAAATTATTTGTAAGAACCTTCAGTAAAGTAGTGGTACGGATACGAATAGGCTGGTGATCGGCGCTCCAAATATTAGGTGGGCAGTCAATATTAGCATTCAAAATATAACTGCACGCAGGTTAATCCACTCCTGGTAATAATGAGCGAGAACGTACTACAGCAGCCGCAGTCCGTTGTTGTTGTTGATGGCGAAAGCATCTCCAGAGAGCACCTTCAGAAAGAGCACTCTGAGAGGCTCGCCAGCCAAATGTGTCGATAAAAGTTGTTGTAGAAAGTCGAACGTCAGAAAGGTAGAGACGGAGAGCGCATAACTATTAGGCGATGAAGAGTAAGAATCAAGCCGACTTTCTAGGTACTTCGGGAGAGAGGCGCAAGATGATGAGAGCGCAACTCCGAGGAGCGCTCCGATATTAGAGCCAGGCGGACGGCGAAAGTCGCGCACAGCGGACAACAAAAGCTCTAGCTGATGTTGTCGATGGTGCAACGGGAGAGAGACGCAACAGCTAGACAAAAAATCTAAAGAACAGAAATTCTGATTAATTTAAGGACGTGTGTAATAACAACTGATGACGCAAGTTATGTTACACATCATTAAGGGGCACTATCCCAATTTATAAACAACTTTAAGCCGAGAGCCAAGCTCCAAATAACTTTGACTGGCTTAGAGATAAATCCGTGGTCATCTATTTCTCTCAAGTACTTCTTCCAAATTATTCCCACCCATATCAGTTTCACAGACTCCGCATGAAACTGATACTGTAAACGTCCAAGCCGATATTATAAACATTAGAGCCCCAAAGCGAGCCCTGAAGCCCGCTAAGATAAACACAAGAGCCCCAGAGAGAGCCCTGAGTCCGCTAACGTAAACACAAGATCCTCAAAGGGATCCCTAAAGTTCGCTAACGTAAACATCAATTTACGGCCGAATTTTAATTTCAAATTTAATTTGCAAATTGCATCATCCTATTTTTCGACTCTCTTGTGTTACTCTCTTAATCAATTTTGAGATAAATCTCTTAAGCCGAGGTTTGATTATTGATCATAGAACTCGAGGCAGGGCAGTCAGTTTGTAAGAAACGAATCGAGTAGTTAAAACGACTGTAAAGTAAAAGGCAGTGAAAAAAATTTGGTTCGACCTATAAAATTGTAATAGTAACTAAGTGAAGTTGAAAAATTAAAATAAATATATGCTCAGGGATGGAGATATATTTATACAGAAATGGGCTGTTACAAGTTCCTAAAAGTCTTAATTCTATTGCACGTAGTAAATAAGTCGGATCGAGCAACTATAACCTATAGCTCAGGAATCATCAAAAAACAAGAAAGAAAGTTAACTTCGGCAAGCCGAAGTTTGTATACCCTTGCACTTTCAATTATTAAATTTAATTCAAAATTGTAAAAAATACAAAAAATTATATTCCCAATAGTATAAGATAATATGTAAAAAAACACCGAAGCTATAATTTGTTTCATATTATTTTCCCACCAATTTTCCGATTGTTTCTATGGCAGCTATATGATATAGTCGCCCGACTTTGATAAAATTCAAATAGAAATTAAGAACTAATTAAAAAATGTTATTTCCAATCGTAGGAGTTTATATGTTAAAACACACCAAAGAAATAATTTTTTTACTTTTTTTTCCGATTATTCCTATGGGTGCTGTAAGATATAGTTGTATATACTATATGATGGACGTTGATGCACTACGAGCAGTACAAACAAGTGGCCCAACGACACCAAGCACGTGCTTGTTACGCGCGGGGCCCTTCTATAAATTTGGGCAAAAATGCGAGTTCGCGAGGAAGATACAAAAAACAAATAGAGACGGGACACAAATGAAAATAAAAGAAGCAACTAAGAATGAAGCAAATGAGTTAAAATATTAGTTTTTAATACCGGGATAGAAGATGATGTGCAAATTAAATGGTAAAGATTGTTATAATTATTACATAGAACGCGAAAGGGCTCGTGCAGATAAAAATTTGATGTACATCGTGGCAAATTTAGGGGATAATAATTTCGTGTTAGTCTAGCAGGGACATTGAAAGTTAGGCGGTTTACAAGTTCAACAGAATCAATATCACCTCTAATAAGATTTTGCATAAAAATAGTACCAAGCATTGTTCTACGATTTACAAGTGTAGGTAAATTAAGCAATAGTAATCTACTCTGATAGGAAGGTAGCCTTACGTTTTGATCCCAGTTCAAACTACGAAGGGCAAAAAGAAGAAATTTTTTTTTACCGACTCAATACGGTCAATGTGCACTTGATATTGTGGACTCCAAACCGAAGAACAATATTCCAAAATAGGACGGACAAGGGAGGTAAATAATAATTTGGTTGTATAAGGGTCATCAAATTCTTTTGACCAACGCTTTATAAACCCAAGAACACTCATGGCCTTGTTGACAGTGGACATTATGTGGCAGTCAAATTTAAGTTTTGGGTCCAGAAGAACGCCTAAGTCATTAACGGAATATATACGATCGAGTGACGTATTTTGAAGAGAGTAACTAACAAAAGTAGGAGTACCCCTATAAAAAGTCATAACGTTGCATTTAAGGCAGTTCAAATTTAAAAGGTTATACTCACACCATCCCTGAAAACAATCAATATCTGACTGTAAGTTGGAACCCGACGCTATATCGTTATATGATAAACAAAGCTTAACATCATCAGCATACATTAGTACACGAGAATGTGTTATGGTAGAGGGAAGATCGTTAATAAACAAAGTAAACAGCAAAGGACCCAAATGACTACCCTGAGGCACACCAGATGTCACGTAGATCAATTTTGAAACAGCGTTCTTGAATATAACCCTCTGAGTCCTACCATTCAAATAACTAGAAATCCAAGTTAATAGCTTACATGGAAACCCAAGCTGATTTAATTTGAATAAGAGAAGAGAGAGTCAAAGGCCTTACTAAAATCTGTATATATAACGTCAGTCTGCATTTTTTTCTTAAATCCATTTATTACAATAGATGACAATTCAAGAAGGTTGGTGGTGGTCGATCTTCGCTTAACAAAACCATGCTGACACGGTGATATTAGCGAGGAACATAAATGTTGCAAATGAGAAGTAATAATACGTTCAAATGCTTTAGGAGTTGCCGACAATTTGGAAATACCTCTATAATTCTGGGCATCCGCCTTCGCACCCTTTTTGTGAAGTGGAATGATAAAAGAGTCCTTCCAGATAGTAGGAAAAACTGATGATGAAATAGACAAATTAAAAAGTTTAAGAATCGGTTCACATATGGTTGACGCACAAAACTTAAGCACACACCCGGGGAGTCCATCTGGACCAGGAGAATAAGTTGGCGTTGTTGTTGCTAAGTCTCTTATGAGAGAACTCTCCGTAATTTCAGGGGTAAAAATACAGTTTGCCCTATTTAAGGGATTAGGGTAGTTAGAATTTGACCAAGCAACCGAACTATAAGTAGTTTGGAAAAACTCGGCAAATAAATCAGCAATTTCAGAATCCGTCGATGCCTCCATTGAGTTAAAACGTACAGATGAAATGAAGGCAATGCCGACGACTTACGCTTGGCATTAACAAAGTTATAAAACTGCTTCGGATCATTTGAAAATTCGAATTTACATCGACTTAAATACATAGAATAGCAATGACTATTGAGAACATTAAAGTCCGATCGAGCCACCACATATTTCGAAAAATCAGATGGCTTACCCGATTTTTTATACTTTTTATAGGTGTTTGTTTTAAGGTTTTTAAGTCTTTGAAGCGCATTGGTAAACCAAGGAGGACTGTTTAGCTTTGAAGGAAACCTATCAGGAACGCATTCATTAAAAAAAGTATTTAACACTATATAGAATAGTTCAGTGGCACTTTCAATATCCATACAATTGTACAAGTCTGTCCAATTATATTGAGAAATCATATCGTTAAGTTTTTTATAGTCACATTTTCGAAAACATCTCATTTTAGTTTGAGGAACTAAAGGAGAGAGGGTATCAACGCATGGGAGGCAGATTGTCAATTCCATTGTTGGATGATATCGGTCTTCAGGTACAACAAGAGCGTCAATTCTAGATACCGTGACTTCAGACGGGTCTCAAACAAACACAAGATCTAGTTGTCTATTTAATGAATTCCGTATAAAGCTTACTTGCTGTAACGATAATTCTAAAAGACCATCTACAAAATCGTGGACGGATAAGGGTATAGCGACAAATGAGTCAGTAGGAGAAGACCAAGAGATATCAGGGAGATTAAAGTCACCCAAAACAATCAAAAGGTCTCTGTTAGAAAGAAAGGATAGAACAGATTTTATGGCAGACAGATGGTGCTCAAAAATTATTAAATCAGAGCCAGGTGGAATATAGGAACATGTAACAAAAATAGATATGGATTGCAAGGAAACTTTCACACTAACAAATTCAATTTCGTTATGGGTATCAAAGTAAATTTTTTCAGATGTGAGGCTAGTGGTAACGGCAATCAGCACACCGCCTCCCCTACGTGAGGAGCGATCGGTCCTATAGGCATTAAAGTTATTTGACAGAACTTCAGAGTCAGATATCTCTGGTTTCAGCCAAGTTTCCGTAAAAGCCAAAATATCTGCAGTAAATGCAGAGGTGTCAGCATAAAGCTTGGGTAGCTTCATATTTAGTCCCCTAACATTTTGATAAGCCAAAAATAAACTTTTTAGTTTTTTGGCGCAGTGCAAGGTCTGTTATTTGTTCTCGGTTTATTGGGAACAAATTCTTTTATTACTAAATCATCATTAAGCCAAAAGCTTTCAGAAAGTAGTACCTTAAACACATCAGGCGGTGCAAATATTTTAAAAGAGGATATACTACGAGCGTATGAAAATCGAAATTGTTCAACTGAAATATTCTCGGATGGGAATTTTTCACGAATAAATTCCAAAACATCCTCAGATGTGGTATCTGGGGTGAATCTAGAAACAAATAATTGCTTCCTATGTGGAACAACTGACAGTTTCTTACGTCCCCCAGCAGCAGATTGAACCACACTAAGCTGAGAGCCAGAATCGGTTCCTACTGTACCTATAGGTACGGTCGGCACCGTAGCCGGCACTGAAGATTTTTTTACCACCAGACTTCGAGAAACAGTGACTCCACCTGAATCAGCTGTATCCCTAGGCGCAGTTGGTTCGCTTACCCCAGTGTCGACAGAAACTGCTGCAGCTACCACCCTACAAAAGAGATACTAGTTTGCGTAGAAACGGACGGACAAACGGACAGATGGACAGACGGACAGACGGACATGGCTATCAATGATCAAGAATAAATATACTTTATGGGGTCGAAAATCATAATACCCTCTGCAAGGGTATAACAAGAAGGGAAGCTTCCCTTCAGTTCCAAAAAAAAAATTTCACTTGTGAATCACCTTGGGAATCACGTGGGACATGTCCTTTTGCACAAGTGAAGAACAAGTGACGCTCCATATAGAAAATTGTATGGGATGTCCGCATTTTCACAAGTGAAAAATCAAATGAAAATTTTTCGAAGTCCTACGGGATTTCACTTGTTCCTTATACTCATTTTTCGTATGGCCTGTCACGTGCCGGTGACACGTCCCAAGTGAATCACTTGTGAAAATCAGAATTTTTCCATTAGTTTTCACTTGTGAAATCACTTGCAAGTGACACGTCCCACGTGAAATCACTTGGCAAAATCAGAATTTTTCCATGAGTTTTCACTTATGAAAATATAGAATTTAAAATACATACATTTTTATTTACTTTTAAATTCATTTTAATTAAATAGAGTTTTTTTAGGTTATCTGTTAAAGGACAATTATTATATTAAGCCTAGTTTTATGTTACGTTATTGGCTTTTTACATTGGTCATCGCTTTCCTTAAACCTTTGTCCGGGTCCTCCGAATCCTTGGCCAACGCTCCAAAAAAATGTATGGGGATATGATTAAAAAATGCGCTTTACTTGTTTATTTGTATATTTACCTTTTAGAGCTGTGTATAAACCCTTTGCGGGATTTTTTTTGCCACAAAACATTTCGTCATCCACTTTCGGCTAACGGAACCCATTGAATATCTTCAAAGTATACGTACTTTAAACTAAGATCAATGCACAACATCCTAAACTTAACGTAGCACTTACCTGACTTTATGCTTCCCTTTCAATCACTCAAACAGAATGCACCAAGTCTTCTCCCCCCTTTACTTGATTTCTTTTGTTTTCTCTTCGCTGTTGGCGCGTGCCACTGCACTTATACCCTTTCTAATGCGAAATATATCCGACTATATAATTTGTACTTCTTCTGTAAAAAATACAATACGAATTTTAAAAAAATGTTAATACTAATACTACTAATGTTTTAAATATTGAAATCAATTTTAACGGACTAATTCTCTATATTTACACTAAAAAAATATATTGTAATAAAAATGTATAATAAGTAAAAATAACATTATAAGTAAATCCAAATTACTTAATTTTACTATAATCAAATAATTTACTTTTATAAAACAATATAAGTTGTTTATTTTCGATACACAATATTGCTCCTAAAATATTAGGGCATTCACATGTCGCTGCTCCACGAAAATTTTTCCGCTGAAATATTAGTCGCTATCCGAACATAACGGAGAGACGCAAAAAAAAATAACGGACCGGCCGAAATTTGTCTCTGCGAACGCAGAGTTCAGGCAGATTATAAGACAAAGAAAGAGAGGGAACTTCCGAATATCTGCCTCTCTTTGTTGCACGATCGTTTTCGTAGGCAGTCTTCTACGCTGCGCCGACTGCTCTGTTGACGTCAACAGCGGAACAGCGTTTTAGGCACAAAAAAAACAAAAAAAGCTTTTTGCCTTGAGCCATGTCAGCGCGTCCCTACTGCAGAACTGAAGGGTTACTTCAGCAGCCGTAGTTTCTATTCCCTTGCAGGACGTTAACGTGGGAGCGTTGTATGTGCAGGGCTTTTCGATTTTACAACCACAAATACCGAAAATGAAATATAACGGTTTTAGTATTATTTTGACATTAAATATCGGATCGTTCCTATACAGCTATATGATACAGTCGTCCGGTTTTTTAATAATTTTATTCAAAATTCTGAAATATCAATAGAATGATATAATGATTGATAAGTTTAGAAGTTAATATCTCAAAAAACACAACAAGTTACGACGACTATGTCATATAGCTGCCATAGTAAGGATCGGATAAATATGATTTATTTTTTATCATATTCTCTTCTACTCATGTATATAGCATTTTATTATTAAATACATTTAATATTTCAAAATTTCGAATTCATTTCATAAAAATCGGACTACTATGTATATAATATAGCTATAGGAAGGTTCGGAAAATGTATGTCAAAATAATACGAAAACCCTTATATTTCGTTTTCGGTAAAACATATACACTAGTAAATTAAAATTAAGGACTGTTATTGAGCATCATTCTATTTAAATTTTAGACGCAAAATTAATTTTGCGAAGAAAAGCAACCAAATTAATTAAGTTCAAACGGAATAATTAATAGCACACACGTGTATTTGGTTTTTTCAAGTTTTTCAATTACAGCTGTGTTCATTGAAATAGCAGTGCATACGACCAGCACGTGTAAAATGGAAAAACACTAATATAAACACAACATTGAGACAAAACTTAGATACAACAGTTTTAATTATTCATTTTCAAATAATTTAGCTGTTTTTTCCTGTCGGGTACTTTAATATTTTAGCAAATATGGATAATAACAAAAACTAAGGACTGAATTATGGTGTTCATTGAAATAGCAGTCTTAAAAGAAAAATATGATAAAATTCAATATGGCTCATAAATAACTTAATCCTACTAAATATCGATTTGATTACGACCTAATATTTTGTTGTACAGCCTTTATTGGCTATTACAGGCTAACACCTACGTGGCATGGAGTCCACCAAGTCCTCGCAACTTTTGCGGGAAATCTGACCCCATCCCTCCTGCACAACTTGCCAAAGCTGCGGCTTAGAAGTCGCGGATTTCTTGGCAACATAACGCTTATGTCCCCCGATAAGTTATCAATCGGATTTAAATCCGGGGACTGTGCTGGACACGGCATTACGAAAAATTTGTTTTTGACTGAACCACTCCTTGGCCAATTTGCTGGTGTGTTTAGGATCATTGTCCTGCTAAAATGTCCATATTAAGGACATTTCATCATTAGTATATGACAGAATGACGTTTCTCAGTATATTTACGTAATCATGTTGGTTCATGATCCATCGATCTAACCTACGGGGCCCACACCGCTGTATGAGAAACATGCCCATACCATGATTTTAAGGCCACCTGCCTAAAGGTCTTGAGCGTAAGGTTTGGGTGGTACTCGGTGTTTGGTGGTCGACGAAAATACTATTTTGAACCGGTTCCACCAAAAAACACCAGCTAAGACTCATCTGTCCAAAGGATAAATCGACCTTTTGAAAGTGGCTAGTTCAAGTGGCATTTGGCAAACTTCAACCTATCATTGGGGTGTCTTTTACCAAGTAATGGCTCCTTTCGTGCACTTCTAGCATTCAAATTTTCATCTTACAGACCTCGGAGAATAGTGCCATCACAGATTCCCAAGCTCAGATCCGCTTTTATAGTCCTACAGGATGCAAAAGGATAAGCTTTGCTGAAGCGCACGTTGCGTACGTCCTCTACAGTTGTGGTTTTCCGTATCGCATAACGTTTTTCGGGCTTCGGTTCACAATTTATGTCATTGTAAACCATATTGGCTAGACATTTTAAGGGACACTGAATATATTGATACGATTTGCCCTCCTTTCTAAGCTCAATCATTTTTTCCTTTTTCCCTTGAAGCAATGAGGTCCTCTACCCACTAAAGCTAATTTTTTTCAATAGTTATAGTGTATTGTGGTTCAATTCATAATAATGGTCTTTATTAAACCCAATTCTCACCAAATAACAAACATTTTCGGGACTTTTCCTGGAAGAAAATCAAAAACTGCTATTTTAGTGAACAGCCAAAATGTTGTGCTCATGTGCAAAAATAAGATAATAACCCACAAACAGACCATATCTAATGGGGGTTTTTTCTTGTTTTGTATATCTATGATCCATTCTACCAAAAAAAATGTACTAGCGATTAACTAACCAAAAGGACTATGTTAGTATACCGTTATATAGTTTCGCTTCTGTCGCACTGCTATTTTAATGAACACAGCTGTATGTGGCACAAATAAGTTAACTTACCATAATATTTTTTGCTGAAACACTCAATACATAACACACATATTTTCCCCTACTTTTATTACACAGGTCGACAAAAAAAGGCCAGGATTGAATGCTACAAAATTAAAAGGATTTTACCTGTAGAGTACGACAAGGAACTTACAAACTTTCTCCTACGTCACTGATTTAAGAAAATCTTGATTAAAATACCGAATTTGGATTTTCTGGTACTCTATGCGGCCTAACAAGGAAGAACGCTATAGTCGAGTACCTCGACTATCAGACTCCCGCTACTCAGCTAAAGGGACAAAAGGGCGGCTTGTGGGCGTTAGAGTGGGTGTGGTATATTCGCGTAACAAACTAGCGCTGCGTACAAGACTACGAAATATAAATCCAAATCCCAATCCTCTATCTACGATAGTTTCCGAGATATCCGCGTTCATATTTACGATTTTTTAAAGTTTGTGGGCGTTAAAGTGAGCGTGGCAAACTTTTTTTTGGGTCAATCAATAGGTATTGATAAGAACAATACATTTCCGTTAAAATGTTATTCTAGCATCAAAACTGTACCACCGTTTTGGTCGGTTTGTGGGCGTTAGAGTGGGCGTGGCACGCTGCTGAAACAAACTAGCGCTGCGCAAGAAGCTCAGGAAACTGCATGCCAAATCCCAATAGCCAAGCTCTTATAGTTTCCGAGATCTCAGCGTTCATCCGGACGGACGGACAGACAGATAGACGGATATGGCTAGATCGACTCGCCTAGTGATCCTGATACTTTATGCGCTTCCTTCTGCCTGTTACATACTTTCCGACGGATCTAGTATATCCTTTAACGGGTATAATAACAGCTAAATCATATGTAGCCCAGAACCAGAGTAAAGCTGATGTGGTACTTTGAACCTTTAACTTTACAAATGAACCACACGATTTTTACAAACTTTTTATGGCTTAATACCAGTCAAACCATAATATGGCTGAAACGGTACTTTGAACCTTTGACTTTAACAATGGACCATCAAAACTTAGATAAAGTGAATTTTACTAAGATTATTATCGTCACGGGATTACCTGTGTTATCTTAATGATCGTGTTTCTTGGTTTAAGTCACTCTGGTATTGAATGGTCGATATGTAAATTAGTTAAAGAATTTAAATGATAATTTAAAAACTTGCATTTCAGGAATACATTAAGAAAAAAATTGATAAGGAAGTTGCGAAGGGCATGGCAGTCGCTGGTGGAGCAGCCCTTCTTGGTGGAATATTGGGTCTAGGCATTGCTATGGCTAGAAAGTAATATTATATAATACACTTTTCATTAAAACATTTTCTTTGAAAAATAATTTGTTAAAACAGTGGTTAATTATGATCCAATCTATTTTTGTATAAAATCGACAACAGGATAACCATTGATTAAATTTGTTTGTTTCTTTTTTTAGGAAACAAAAACGGGAGAAATAGTGAAATCCATAATTTTTACGGAATCTTAATCCACCTGCAACTTGCACTGTTGCTTAAATCGATAAATAGTAATTTACTTCATTGATGTTCTTAAATATTGTGTTAAGTTTAACCGCTATAATTCAATAAAAGGCCCAAATGTTAAATGTTATTTAATATCTAATAATAAAATGGGACCCCAAAAAAGGGAAAGTCAACCGGCAGTTAAAACAGCTAGACAAAAAATCTAAAGAACCGAAATTCTGATTAATTTGAGGACGTGTGTACTAACAACTGATGACGCAAGTTATGTTACACATTATTAAGGGGCACTATCCCAATTAATAAACAACTTTGAGCCGAGAGCAAATCTCCCAATAACTTTGACTGGCTTAGAGATAAATCCGTGGTCATCTATTTCTCTCAACTACTTCTTCCAAATTATTCCCACCCAGATCAGTTTCACAGACTCCGCATGAAACTGATACTGCAAACGTCCAAGCCGATATTATAAACATCAGAGCCCCAAAGCGAGCCCTGAAGTCCGCTAAGATAAACACAAGAGCCCCAGAGTGAGCCCTGAGTCCGCTAACGTAAACACAAGATCCTCAAAGCGATCCCTAAAGTTCGCTAACGTAAACATCAATTTACGGCCGAATTTTAATTTCAAATTTAATTTGCAAGTTGCATCAAGTTGCACAAGCAAAACTTTTTAAAAAAATTGTCATCGCTGTAAAATTTGAAGTAATGTGTTTGGGATTCCTGCGCAGCGCAACTTTGTTACGACAGCACACTAAAACGCCCATAAGTCTATAACTCGTTTAGCGCCCACATTTTTTTATATTTTGGTTCAATTTAAAATGAGATTTGGTTCTTATTAATATTATACTTTATAGCTCTCCCGTGTGCAGTCGCTTTAATGAACGCTCTATAAAATAAACGATATTCCACGGAAAATAACATTTCTAAAATTGAAGAAAGTCTATAACCGCCTAATATACCACCAAATCTTCCCGCGAACAACACAACATAGTGCTAATAAACAAAGTTAAATCTATAAATCAGAAAATAAATTCTTGCTGAACAACAAGTGCGGTTGTGCGTGCACATTCAGTGAGAGACAATCGGTGCGGCAGAATCTTCGGAGTGCAAGAGAGAAAAAGGTTGCCCCATCAGCTACGCTATCGCTGATAAGGCACTATTGTCGATAAGGCAGTTTGTCGGTAAAGCAGTGAGTGGTTGCAAGCTAAGCTACAACTTAAACTTAAAGATTAAATACGAAAGATACAATACAAACACATCCGACAAATAAACCTAACTTAAATCAAATCAAACAATAAATACACTTAAAAAAGTCATGGGTTCTTCTGCTCCACCCACTAAACGTACCCGCAACAATGCTGGAACTGCCAGCGAACGCATCTCGGATGTAAATTCGCCATAGCTTCTGGAGCTCCCAAAGACTCGCTTTGAGGAACAAACCGAGAAAATTGAGTCAGCCGTTCGGGAAGCTGAACAGCGAATGCTCAGCCGCCTTATGGATGGCTTGGACATAATCGCCGGGGAAGTTAGGCAAATGGATGCTCGTGTCCTGACGTTGGAGCGCGGGGTTGCCGATCTTCGCTCCATGAGGGACCGAATGGGTGAGCGGGTTGAGACGCTGAACCGGAAGGTAGAAAATCTACAAGCAGCAGGTGAGAGGTTGGGTGCACTGGAGGCCAGGCTGGCAACGCAATGCAGGGAGACTAGCTCGTGTGATCTGAGGGTTCATGGAGTTCCCTATGTCGAAGGTGAAGATCTCAGAGCGCTCTATCACAAGCTATGCTTTAATCTTTAATCACCAAAAGTCTGCGATATCTTCCGAGCAAGAAAATCACAGCAAACACATGTTGATCCAGTAATAGTAATTAAAATGCTAAACCCACGCGAAAAGATCAAGCTGCTTGGTCAAGTCGGAATGTACAGGCGCGAGCACAAGATAAAACTTAGCTTGCAGTTTCTGGGTTTCAATTCAGAATCGCTAATTTATATTAATGAGCAATTGTTAAAAGAGCATTATCTCATCTTTAAAGAGGCTATGCGTATGAAAAATCATAAAGTCCTTACGGCTGTCTTTACACGACGCGGCCTTGTGCACGTTCGCTGCACTCGAAGAGAGGGTGTCTTTTGCATTAACAGTATGGAGGAACTTTCGTCCATTAATCATTCGCCTGATCCACTTTCTACATCTCTCACTAACGCTTCGGCTGGAACTGAAGCTGATAGCTTTCGTTCTTAAGCGTATAAATCGTAACCTCTTAATTAAGATAGGTTTAAAACTAGTTTACTTAGAGAAATGTATAAGTTACGCCTTGAATGTTGAGATTGCGCCCCTAATAATCATTAATAACAACAATGCAGGATGAGGAAGTTTGTTCCATAGCTAGTGAACATGCATGTTTGCATGCAAACTCCAACACGCCGCCTCAAAAGTTACATTGATTATCACTTCAATTCTTGACATGAGTTTGTGCTTTAGTTTGAATTTGTTTCTTCAGTTCATTTCTTTTCTTTTTCAATTCTGGGGATGCATTAGATCCAGCGTTTGCTGCAAGAGTTGGGGAACCCCAGAAAAACCCATCTAGATCCATACAAAAAAAAAATTAACATAATTAAGGCTTTGACAAATGAAATTAAACAGGAATAAATAGTAAATATGAAAATTGAAAAAAATTACAAGGACTTCATGAGATCCATTTGAAAAAATAAACAAGAATATGAATTCAATTCAATTACTTAAGACTTAGTAAATATGGAAATTTAAATTAATCACAAAAGACTTCATGAGACCCATTTTATGTTTGGCTTCTAAAAGCGGTGGTTTTTGAGCAACAGTTCACATGGTTCATAGTTGGTTTATTCAGAAAGTCCCAGCTGGCTTCTCAGGGAAATAAACCGTGCTGATGGTAATGGCTTCGTCAATATGTCGGCTAGTTGCAGATCTGTGGGAATACTACTTTATACTACTACTTTACACAAATTAGTCTCTTTTCAATTTGCTCTCTTGTAAAGTGATATTTAATATCTATGTGCTTTGTTCTCTTAAGGGGTTACATAACTTTTTTATTTTCAAAAAATCAAAAAATCGCGCGCATAAACTGAACTTGAAACTTTAACCTCGAATATCTCGAAATGGTGCTTCTTGAGAAATAACTTTGCGGTGATATGGATTGGCGGAAAACTTCAAATTTTTTTTTAAATGTTCGTAATGAAATTTTTCTGTGCTTGAACGATCGACTTTTCACGCACAAACTTTTTTTTCGCCGAAATAAACTTTTTAGTGAAATTTCTAGCGACCAAAAAGTTCATTTTTAGCATAAAACGTTTCCGTATGCACAAAAAAAAATCTTAAAAACGATCGTTCAAGGACAAGGAATTACACTAAACTAATGAAATTTGTTTACTTTTATGGTTTCAGTTGACCCGTTTCGACCTGGGGAATTATCACCGCAAGGCTCTTCAAAAAAAAGGCCTCTAAGGGAAACAGCCACCCCTTAAAAACTATTTAATATTTTTCCACGAAGTTTTGCACAAACATTGTTAATAAAGTGAACTATCAAAAAATTAAAACATTCGTGTAATTAAATAATTGCTACATACCTAAAAAAAAATCCGAACTTTCCTCTTTTTCTTCGGCAAAGATGGTATATAACCCCTTAAGGCAAGTAGGATTATTTGCAATACTTATACAACCTTGGTTGTCTTCAAAAACATCTATAGGACCACTTAATTCTAGATTAATCTCATTTATTAGTGATTTTAGCCAAAGAGCTTCTCTTACACCTTCAAACAAGGCCATGTATTCTGCTTCATGGTACTCCATGAAACCAAAAAATTTTTAAACATTTTAAAAAGATACCCAGTGGTACTTCTTCTGTCAGTTTCATTTCCAGCCCAATCGGAATCTACATATCCTGTAAGAATATTATTAAAATTAGCTATTTTCTTGAATCTAAGCTTGATATTAACAGTTCCCTTCAGATATCTAAGAACTCTTTTAAGGCATTGCCATAGTTCCTTATTGTTGTTGCTTGTATATCTGCTTAGAAGTACTTAAGTCGGGCCGTGTACATAACATAGTGTACATCACACAACCAATTAAATTTCTACACGGTCCATCACATAATTCTTCTGATTGCAGAGCTGTATAGTGTAACTTACTTGGGAGGGGAGTACTAACTGAATTACAATCTTCCATATTACATTTTCTCAATACATTTTTAATATATGCTGACTGACTAAGACAAATCTCTCCATAAGTTCTATCAATTTTTATGCCAATAAAGTGTCAAATTACGTGAAATCGGTCATTTGAAACTTGTCATGAAGGTATGATTTAAAATTGAACATTGTATCAGATTTGTTTGTAGCAATTACTACATCATCCACATACATCAAGATATATATATTTCTCGAAATATCTCCCTTATCCAAAATATAAATACACCGATCAACTCCTAAGTTTTCAAATCCAACATCCTTCAACACACTTTCAAAAACTTCGAACCAACATCTATCAGCTTGCTTAAGACCATATATAGCTTTATTAAGTTTACATACTTTATTTTCATAAGAGTGATTCAGGCCTTTTGGAACGCTCATGTAGATTTCATCCTTTAGAGTTCCGTTTAAAAATGCAGTTTTTACGTCCATATGATGAACCATTAAATCGTATTGATTTGAAAGTGCCAACAAAAATCTAAAACTGGAAATTCGTGCAACTGGTGCAAATGTCTCATCGTAATCAGTCATATATTCTAGAGTGAAGCCCGGCGCTACCAATCCTTCTTTGTACTTTACTAAGTTCTCAAATTCATCTTGTTTTATACTAAATACCCATCTGCAATCAACTATGTTTTTATCTGGCTAATGCACTAAGGACCAAGTATTATTTTGAAAATGAGAATTAAGTTAATTTTGTATAGCTTTCTTCCAGAAAGATCTGTCCTCACGAAACTTAATTTCATCAAAGGTATTAGGACATCTTTCTAAAAATCGATATGATAATTTGGGTTTACTTTTAAGTCTATCACTGCGTCTGATTTCTTCTCCAGTTTTATTTTCTTTCTTTATTTACTTTGAACCTTAGAATCTTCCCTATGTAAAACTTTTGATTTTAACATGTTTATTTCATCCAACCAACATCTCTTGCTGTCATAAATTTCTTCGATTCCTCAGACCACAACTTATAACCATTTGGCTCATATCCAACAAGTATAGCTTTAATTGACTTTTCGTCAAACTTTCTTTTTCGTACTTAATTCAAAGCATATACCGTCGAACCAAATATCTTAAGATATTTCAACGTTGGCTTTTTGTTATGCCACATCTCAAATGGTGTTTTGTTTATCTTTTGCAATGTTCTACTTGGGGATCTGTTAATTAAATAGGTTGCTGTTAAAACATCCTCACCCCAAAAATGCTTATTGAGCTTAGCACAACTGATCATAGAACGAGCCTTTTCGGTGATTGTTTGAATCATCCGTTCTGATACACCATTCAATTGTGGAGTATGAGGAACCGTTAAATGATAGCTAATGCCTTTTTCGACACAGAAATCACGCATTTCGTTAGAAAGATATTCCTTTCCATTATCGATATATAAATTCACAATTTTTAAATTGAAGTGAGCCTCGCTTTTCGCTACAAAGTCTTTGGAAACGAAAATCACATCCGACTTATAAGTTATTAAATAGGTCACACAGTAATGTGTATACTGATCAATAAAAACTACGTAGTAGTTCTTATTATCAATGGTTGAGGGTGTTATTGGACCACAGACATCGGAATGGACAACAAACAATGGTCGTGTAATATTTTCTTTATTTTTAAATTTTTGAAACTTTAATCTAGATTGCTTGCCATTTATTTAAACGGCAAGGGTGCATCAAAATTGTGGGCGCCACAGCATTGGGCGGACTGTGGGCGTTAGAGTGGGCGTGGCATATTCTCGTAAAACTTGCGCTGCGCTACGGAATCTAAATCTGAAATCCCATTTCTCTATCTATGATATTTTCCGAGATATTCGCGTTCATATTTACGATTTTTTGAAGTTTGTGGGCGGTTTGTGGGCGTTAAAGTGGGCTTGGCAAACTTTTTTTGGGTCAATCAAAAGGTATGGATGAGATCAATACATTTCAGTTAAAATTTTTATTCTAGCATAAAAACTGTAGGAGCCACAGTTTTGGGCGGTTTGTGGGCGTTAGAGTGGGCGTGGCACTCTACTGAAACAAACTTGCGATGCGTAAGAAGCTCAGGAATCTGCACGCCAAATCTCAATAGCCTAGCTCTTATAGTTTCCGAGATCTCACCGTTCATCCAGACGGACAGACAGACGGACAGACGGACATGGCTAGATCGACTCGGCTAGTGATCCTGATCAAGAATATATATACTTTATGGGGTCGGAAACGCTTCCTTCTGCCTGTTACATACTTTCCGACGAATCTAGTATACCCTTTTACTCTACGAGTAACTGCTATAATAAGGGAAATACAAGATTCCCAAAAAAAAACACGTGGCGGAAAAAAATTAGCTGTGAAAAATATGAATTTTTGACGTGAAAAGCAACAAATGGTGCATCTAAATAAACAAATTAATAAATCTGAGAAACAATTTAAAAATCTTATTGAGTGCATAGTTCCAGGGACAAAAAATTAGAGATGTTTGTTTTTAAAACTTATGTTTGTGGTTAAAATATCGTTAAAAATTAATATTAATAATACTAAACCACAATTCTTACTTTTGTGTGCGTAAACAAACATGGCTATTTAAATAAAAATCTCAAACATCTCTAATATTCAGTTCCTGGTAAAGTGTTATTTTGTTTCCGCATCTGCAAAATAAAGAAATGTTTTAAAAAATAATAAAAAAATACATAAATAGTGTGTGGTATATTTTTCTTAATAATTTTTTACAACAAAATAAAATAAATCAAGTGACCGACAACATAGGTTTGCAAATTTCTTCTCGATATTTTTTTAATTTTCTTATATTTTTAGACAAGGCTGATGGTAAATATATAAAAAAAATCGTTCCATTTTAAGCATATTATCCGAGGAACTCGTTCTGTCCCACAACTTGAAGGGGGGCCAAAACAAGAAGAAGCTCAAAGTCTACCCAAATTTCGTCCGCGCCTTATTAAGTAAGTTTTTATTGAGGCTGAAAGTAACCATTGTTTGTAAGTTTAATTTTTAAAAGACTTCTGGGATTTTAACATTGAGTGCCAAAGATAAAATTTTTTTATTATAAATAAAACTTAAAAATAACTATTACTTTCGGTCACTCGTTTTTATTCTCGTCTCGTTTTATTTTTAAAACAAATTTTTTTTTATACTAGATGCAATCGCCCTCGGACCCTCCCGAAAAGGAGCTGCAAAAGGCAATGCGGTGCGTTAAAAACTTGAGTTGCACCAAAAAAGGCAACGCCGGCACCAGATGCTGAAGAGGAGGTGCCAACGACCCCGATAACGCCGGGAGCCCCCGAGTTCAAATTATAAAATAAATAAATAAAAATAAAAATTACAACTGAAATTATATTTCCTGCTAAGCGCTCAACGCGTGCTGAATGTGCGCTTTTTCCGCTCCTTAATCGAGCGCTCAACATGTGCTGAACGTGTGCTTTTTTTGCTGCTCAAAAAGCGCTCAAAGGGGTGCTCAAAAAAGCGCTCAATGAGTGCTAGTTTTTGTGCACTTATGAACCCTAGGACATGCCTATGTTAATTTAAGCACTCAATCAGCGCTGAATGGTACTGCAGGGTTTGAACATGCAAACTCCAACAAATACATTCTATTAGAACTTCCCAATAAATGCCATGGAAGAATCCTTCTAGATTGCATATATAGACCGAATCGGACAATTGACTACGGGTCATTACTTAATGTTTCAGACATTTCGTTGGAGTACACTGACATCATATTGGCAGGTGATTTCAACAGCAACCTATTGTCAGAACGCCATCTCGTGGATACCTTTAAGTTCCTAGGTTTGTTTTCCGTAAACAAAACGATTCCCACGCACTATAGCAGCCACTGTGATACATTACTTGACTTATTTTTTTTATCAATGACCCTAGCAAAATCATACATTATGACCAGGTTTCTGTACCAGCCTTCTCCAGACATGACTTAATATTTTGAACATACGACTTGACCTTTGACAGCAAAATCAATTCTTTTACATATAGAGATTACAAAAATATAAACTATAATGAATTAAAAACGGAATTTATGTGTTGTGACTGGTCATGTATTTACCATATTCGTCATGTAGATTGTCAATTAGAGGTTTTAACCAACAATGTCCAGTATTTGTTCAACAAGTTTGTGTCCCTAAGGACCAAGATGATTAAGCTAATGCAAAATCCGTGGTTTAGTAGTGAAATGAAAAACCTACCTTACTAAAACGGGTAAGTATTGGAAAATGTGAGAAACAGACAGAGTCTGAGGTGGATGTCGAATTAATAAACAAAAAGTTTTTGGAAATAGATGTACCTGAAGCAACATGCAATCCGTACCTGATTACTCAAGCCCTCTGTGATAATAGTTTTAGCTTTATATGTATAAACCATATAAGTGATGTCCTAGCTAGTATTCTGCATGTCAAGTCCGATGCTGTATGTCTCGATAATATGAGTCCTTAATTATTATTTTTGCCAACCTTTCAGATAAAAATAACTCCCATAACAGTTCCCAAGCAACTTATAGGCCAAACTTAAAAAAAAAAATATTCAATCGCGGTTTTCTGCAAATCGGCATTTTTAATTTTTATAAAAAATTAGTATAATGTTCTAAACATAATCCTTGTTGAACCCTACAAATTTTGACGTGGGACCTCCATGGGTTTCCCCAGAATTAATTAAAGCAGTTTATATTAAATCAAAATCAAAGCAGTCTTTTCTTGTTATTATTTTTAAATTATGATGTAACGAACTGTTTTCGACCGTTCTACGCTCTACTTAAACGACGCGACTAACCCAGAGATATTGTACGTTCGTCCCACCAATATGAAACCGTTTTGAGACCATAAAGAAAATCTCGATACGTTTCACAAAGAATCACTCATATATTTTTAACACGGCTATTACAACGTCTTAATTTCCGACAATATAGAAAAACGTCAACATTTTCCCAATACCTAAGCTAAACAATGACTATAGACCTATTTCAATATTACCTTTTCTATCAAAAGTCTTTGAAAACCTTATGTCCTTACAGATTCAACTATACTCAGATAACAATTCTCTACTTCATGAAATACAATCTGGATTCCGTAAGAAAAGGAATTGTATTACTGCATAACATTCTCTGTACCAAGTTTAATTTCTCCACTAATGCGACGCAGCTTCTTAGGTCGTACTTAACGAATAGGTATCAAGCAGTTGTCTCTGGGACGCAAGTTTTTTCTCTCCCGAACTTATCCAGGGGAGAGCCACAGGAATCTGTGCTAGGCCCTTTATTGTCTGAGTGTGTCTGACTGTGAAGTACATTTATATGCTGATGATGTCCAAATATATGTTAGTAGACCCGTAACTGAAATACATGCCTGTGTCCGTATAAGTAATAAAATGTTGTGGCTAATTGAAAAATTATCAAAATCAACACTTTCACTCCAAAAATTATATATAAACCATACACCGATAAGCTATGAAGTGAATGCAGTTAATCTAGGGATAACATTTAACAATACTTTATCATAGAGCAACCATATAGTCAAAGCGACAGGGCGTACATATGATCTGTTGAGAAAATTTTCATTCTCTAAATCGTTCCTAACTGAGGAAGGTAGACTATTAATCGCCAAAGTTATCCTCCTGCCCACTCTATTTTAGGGCATAGAAATTTTTGGAAATTGTGATGCGCGGGATTTGCGCACATTAACTGTAGCTTTTAATTCAATTGTCCGTTATGTGTTTAACTTAAGACGTTTTGACCATGTATCAGAACTGACATATAAAATACTTGACCTTAACTTGACCTCCTGGATCGATCTCAGAATTTTAATCTTCTTTCACAAAATAGTGACGAGTGGAGAAACAAAATATCTTTTCAATAAACTTACCCCAGCCTCATCTGTAAGAACCAAAAATGACATATGCCCTCGAATACAAACACTGTGTTCGAGAAGGCAATTTTTCATAAATGGTATCCGGTTATGGAACAATCTACCGCACCAATACAAAACAATTAGGAGAGCAACTCAATTTTACAATAAAGTTAAAGATCTTTTAAAATACCAGTACACATAAGTATAAAAATTAAATGAAATGAAATAAAATAAAAAAATTAATGAAGAAAAAATATTAAAAACAATAATAATAGTAACTAAGAAACTACGAAAATTTGATGTTAGTCATTAATATTAATTAAGAGAGCGAGAGATATTGTTTAAATAATTTAAAAATAATAATAATGTAAAATATCAACTCAATGTGACTAGCGCGATAATTATAAGTGTGCACTTGTAGCGCTAGGATATAAATAAATAAATATAAATAAATCAATACCCATTTACATGCCAACAATTATTTAAATCGGACCATTCATTAAAAAGTTGTAACCAAACAATAATAAATAATCACAAATTAAATGGTAGTGCGAGAGGGATGGAGATATATTTATTCAGAAATGGGCTGTTACAAGTTCCTTAAAGTCTTATTTCTATTGCACGAGTAAATAAGTCGGATCGAGCAACTATAACCTATAGCTCAGGAATCATCTAGAAATAAAAAAGAAAGTTAACTTCGGCAAGCCGAAGTTTGTATACCGTTGCACTTATAATTATTAAATTTAATTCGAAAATCTAAAAAATACAAAAAATGATATTCCCAATAGTATAAGGTAATATGTCAAAAAACACCGAAGCATAATTTGTTTCATCTTATTTTTCCACAAATTTTCCGAACGTTCCTATTGCAGCTATATGATATAGTCGTCCGATTTTAATAAAATTAAATTCGAAATTCAGAACTAGTTAAAAATGTTATTTCCAAGCGTAGGAGGTTATATGTTAAAAAACATCGAAGCTATAATTTATTTCATATAATTTGGCCACCAATTTTCCGATCGTTCCTATGGCAGCAGTCTCGATCATGCTTTCGTGGAGTGCAGACGCGTTTTTGCATTGCTGCGAAATTCTTTGTGAAGATTCTATGGACAAGTCCACCTTCGTGGCAAATCAATTTGTTTTTGTAAGTCCGGCAGCTAAAGCTGCAATGAAACAGAGATCAAAAGGCAACAGTTGCAATTTGTTGATCTGGCAAATCACCGCTACTTCGAATTCAAATTCGAATTCAAATTTAATCATAAACTTAATAAAATAAAATTTAAAAAAATACAGGCATCCGTTCCCCTTATTGAACCCGGTGCCTCCCGGCTGCAAGGTGCACACCTTGCCCACTACGCTACGACTGCTTTCGTGGAATCTACTCTAAGTGGGTTTGTCTACTGGAAGTCGGTAAGGCAGTACAAAGCAGTGCACAGCTTCCAATATGCCTACAATGTCGGACTCCGAATCCGAATTCGACATCCATTTTAAGGTGGCTAAGACGCAACAGACTATGACTAATGCTCTTAATTCCTCGTTACAAAAAGTTAGCAGCATTTATAAAGCCAGTTCCATCAACGCCCAGCCTTTACCATCTTATGACATTGAACCCGAGCTAGAAGCCATAGCCGGCGACGATGAAGACTGGTGGACCCCAAGGAACTACAAACGCCGTCCAGAACCAGGTCTACCAATTCTGCTAATGAAGTGCAGAAAAATTCCACTAGTCCCAAAACAACTGAGTCCGCCAACCGATTTGCTGAGCTTTCGGACATGGACACAACCGAAGAATATTTACAATCTTACCAAACAGTCAGCCAGTTGGTTAACAACCCTGATCAGGCCAGTACCAGCACAGGCTTAAGCCACGGCAGCTCCGGTAACAACAACAACGTCGAACGCAACAGACGTCAATCCAACAACAACAGTATCGACAATGCTACTAACAAACACCCACCCAATCATAAGCCACGGCCGATTGTAATTAATAACTGCGAGAATCTGAACGGGCTTATTCGATCCATAGATAAAATCGTACATCCGTCTAAATACTCCGTAAAATGTCATTCCAACAATTTCGTTTCGATTCTTTCTGCAGATTCAGACGCGTATAGAGCAATCAGTAAATATTTGATTTCAAAAAAGGTCCCGTTCCACTCCTGGCAGCTTAAAGAGGACAGATATTACCGCGTGGTTATTCGAGGTGTTCATCACTCCACTCCGGACGAACACATCAAAGAAAGCCTTGCCTTGCTTGGGCATAATGTTCGTTTCATCAATAGACCATAAAGCCGTTTCGACAAAACAAAGTTCGTCAACCTAGTGTTTGTTGAACTAGAGCCATCTCCAACCAACAAGGAAACCCACGAAGTTAAGACTCTATGTCGCCAGCGTGTTTAAGTGGAATTACCATACAAAAAGGATGATGTCGTACAATGCCATTGTTGCCAGGACTTCCACTATACAAAAAACAAGTGCTTTCTGGATCATAGCTGTGTGAGATGTGGTCAGAAACATGCCATAGAGGCCTGCGAACGTGATAAAGCTAAACAATGACTATAGACCTATTTCAATATTACCTTTTCTATCAAAAGTCTTTGAAAACCTTGTCCTTACAGATTCAACTATACTCAGATAACAATTCTCTACTTCATGAAATACAATCTGGATTCCGTAAGAAAAGGAATTGTATTACTGCATAACATTCTCTGTACCAAGTTTAATTTCTCCACTAATGCGACGCAGCTTATTAGGTCGTACTTAACGAATAGGTATCAAGCAGTTGTCTCTGGGACGCAAGTTTTTTCTCTCCGGAACTTATCCAGGGGAGAGCCACAGGAATCTGTGCTAGGCCCTTTATTGTCTGAGTGTGTCTGAGTGTGAAGTACATAATGTTCGTTTCATCAATAGACCATAAAGCCGTTTCGACAAAACAAAGTTCGTCAACCTAGTGTTTGTTGAACTAGAGCCATCTCCAACCAACAAGGAAACCCACGAAGTTAAGACTCTATGTCGCCAGCGTGTTTAAGTGGAATTACCATACAAAAAGGATGATGTCGTACAATGCCATTGTTGCCAGGACTTCCACTATACAAAAAACAAGTGCTTTCTGGATCATAGCTGTGTGAGATGTGGTCAGAAACATGACATAGAGGCCTGCGAACGTGATATTCATCCTGTTAAATGTGTTAATTGTGGTGAAAATCACACAGCCAACTACAAGGGCTGTGTTGTCTACCAGCAGACAGTAAGACGCCGAAAAAATCTTTCATCCCAGGGTAAAGCTCTTCCCCAAAAAAACTCTACAAAAAGGACGACTGCTCGATCGGATGTCGTGGGAGCTCTGTCGTACGCAAATGTCACCAATGGTCATTCTCGTCACCAAAACCAACAGGGTGGCCGATCCCAGTTGCAGCAGCCTGCGAACCTGCACCAGAACCAATTCCCTCCACTGGGAACCAGCAATAGGAGGCCTAACCAGCAACATAAACCAGACAGACCAACAACAATACCCAGAGATCCGCCATCAGCAGCAGCAGTCCTTCCAGCAAAAACATCAACGAAATCGCGAGCAATTCCAAAACGATCAGCAATGGAAACGACAAGAACAAATGTACCTACGATCTGAAGAACAACTGTCTAACCTTGTTGCTCGGTTTGACAAAATGCTTCAGATGATGATGTCAATGATGTCCCTTATCACCAACCTTTTACCCCAAATAGCGCCAGGATCTGCTCAAGCAGCCGCTGGTCTCCACTCTGCCTTTACAGCCCAACCATGAGTCAAATTGGACTTGACCAACAAGTCACTCGAGATGGAGCTTTTTGTAAAACAACATCATATCGACGTTATGTTGGTCAGCGAAACTCATTTCTGCTCTAGATCATACTACCAGCTAAGGGGATATGACGTACATCTTTCAAACCATCCTGCTGATCGGCATAGCGGAGGATCCGCAATTATCATCAAATCGTGCCTTAAATACTACCAATTTCTATGTATAAAACACCAAACGGCTCAGTGTGTTGCGATCAAAGTCAAAACTGACCAAGGGGAAATAGTCATTGCATATATATATTGTCCTCCAAATTTGCCTCTCACAGCTAACCACTACGAAGAGCTTCTTAGTGAGCTTGGTCCAAATTTTATAATTGCAGGGGACTGGAGTGCGCATCATCGTCTCTGGGGATCACATAACTCTACAATTCGGGGCAGAACTCTAGCGGATATTATACTCGCATCTCATATGCAAATTAAGTTTCTCACTCGTGATTTAATTAAAAAAATTTATTTTTATTTTTTTAAACACTTAATCACTATTACAATTTTTTAATAGGGTAACCATTTTTATTCACTGCTCGTTTACTTTTATTCGATTTGTTCCACTTGTCGACTCGGATCTCAAAAACGGACTGCCTGGCCAAGGGCCGATTATCTAATAAACAAACCTCGGTTTAAGAGAATTGGGGAACTCATTAAGATTTGGACAAGGGTTGGACTCAAGAGAGTCGGGAAATCGGATGATCAAATTCTCTGCTCGATTGCTAAACGGATTACGCTGCTGTTTTGGGGCTCGCCGGGTGTTGACCGGATGCTTGTGTTTACATTAGCTAGACCCAGCTTAGTTTATGTTAGGAGGACCGCGGCTTAATTGAATCTTAATAATTAACTTCGATTGAAGTGGGGGAGCTAATTGGGATTCTGTGGGAACGCTGAGTAAGGTGTTCCCAGCTAAGAATTGTTTATAAGAAATTGTTTACGACTTGGGTAAGGCGGCTGGGCGCTCGAGCTGGAAGGCGCTCTCAGCTAAGAATTGTATATGAAGAGTTTGTTTATAAATTGGGTAAGGAGGCTGGGATCATGAGCTGGATAACTTGCAGGTTCTTGCTACCGGAGGGCCTACACATTACCCGTACAGCCAACGCATGCCATCAGCCATAGACTTTGCCATTTACAAAGGAATTCGTTCTGATTTACAAAGCATCTCTGAAATTGTTGAACTAAGTTCGGATCACATCCCATTAATAATACACTACAGACGTGCGTCCTGCCCCAGAATGCAAATATTCCACAGTTTCAGGAAGCGATTAACGGTTTAGTTAACCTTAACATGCAAGTGTTTGTGCGAAATACTCACATCGCTGCCGAATCATCAACCTGCGGCCAAAGACCAAACAGCCCATCTGATCCACCTCATGCCCTTTTAAAACCTGAGGTCCTGGATTTGGTGAGGCTTAAAAGGACGTTGCGTCGCAGATTTAAGCGTTCTCGAGACCCTGCTGACAAAAGAGAATATCGTCGTGCTGAGGACGATCTTAAGAAACTTTTGCTTAGAACGAAGAGTGAATACTTTGGTTATATGCTCCGCAATGCTGATCCCACAAAACCGTATGAATTCAATCTCTGGAGGGCAACAAGGAATATTAAACGACAGCCCCCCCGCCGAATTCCAATAAAGCGTGCTGACAACAAAACGAAAAACCAAAATTTCGATGGCCTTTGCTGAGGAATTGGAAGGGCGCTTTCAGCCATTCAATCCCTAGCATTCCTAAATGCCCCCTCCTCGGCGATCGAACCTATCCCACATGTGAGTCCGGAAGAGGTTTGCCTTCAAATTCGCAAGCTGCAACGCAGTAAGGCTCCCGGTTTCGACGGGATCGACAGCAGAATTGCCAAGGCGTTACCTAGGAAGGGTATACTTTTTCTAGTTCTCCTTTTCAACTCCATGCTACGTATCCACCATTTTCCCACACAGTGGAAGTGTGCTGTGATATCGATGATACCCAAGCCAGGACAACCGGAAAACCTTGTTGCATCCTACCGACCAATAAGTCTACTGCCCACCTTCTCTAAAATATTCGAAAGAATACAAGACGAGTTCCAAAGTAAACAGGACTTTAAAAAAAAAGCAGAACAAATAGTTTTTCGGCAAAATACATTTATTTTATTCAAAATAGTCTCCTTCTGCTTTAATACAGCGTTTTGCACGGTCCAAAAGCATGTGGAACGAGTGTTTTAGCTCGTTGCCCGGTATGGCCGCCAGTATGCCGGTGCAAGCCTTTTGAATGGCCTCTACGTCTCCATACCGCTTTCCTTTCATCGGCAAATGCATTTTTCCGAAAAGGTAGAAGTCGCACGGTGCTATATCAGGTGAATACGGGGAGTGGTTGATGGTTAAAATGTGATTTTTGGTCAAATAGTCGGACACAAGCGTCGATCGATGAGACGGCGTGCAACAAACGCCAACTTCGATCTTCGCGATATTCGTACGAACACGTCGAATACGGCGCAAATCGATGTTTTGG
Source organism: Drosophila subpulchrella (assembly GCF_014743375.2). Classification (NCBI taxonomy): domain Eukaryota; kingdom Metazoa; phylum Arthropoda; class Insecta; order Diptera; family Drosophilidae; genus Drosophila; species Drosophila subpulchrella. The sequence goes on along the minus strand of NW_023665726.1, from coordinate 25,021 downwards.
AGATGTTCAATTCTATTTCCATGAATTTCAATGATGATTTCGGCTGATTTTTTATGTATTCACGCACAGTTTCGATGGAATTTTCGGTGATCACGGATTTTGGTTGGCCCACATCATCGTCATTTATGTCCTCACGACAACTTTGAAAACGTTGAAACCACTCGTGCACTCTGCTACGGGATAGGCAATCATCGCCATAAACGTGTTTTATCAATTGAAACGTTTCGGTAAAAGTTTTAGCAATTTTAAAACAAAATTAAAGGTTGGCTTTTTGTTCGAAGCTCATTTTCGCACCGATGACAAAAACATACTGACGCTTAAAACGCAATAACTTCACTTCCAATAGATGAAATGTCATGAAATTTTTACTGGAAGTCGATAAACGATAGCAGATTCTAACGCACCAGTTGTCATATAGATGGCGCCACTAGAGGGCGCTAGATTCAAAAAGTCCTGTTTACTTTGGAACTACAAGGTGAGTAGTAGTAGTAGTAGTAGTCCTTAGTAGAATGATGTCAGTAAGAAGTATGCAGGACGCCATTCCAGACCACCAGTTCGGCTTTAGAAGTCACCATGGAACTCCAGAGCAAGCACATCGGGTAACGCAGCACATCCTTGGAGCGTTCGAGAACAAGCAGTACAGTTCAGCAGTCTTTCTTGACGTCTAAAAAGCTTTTAACCGCGTTTGGCACGATGGCTTGCTATTTAAGCTGAAAACTCTCCTGCCTACTGCCCAATATCTGTATACCGCTGACCTGCCATACCCTAAGGAACTAGGTAACCTCTTGGCTACAAATGCTGATGACACAGCCTTTATTGCCAACTCCACGTGTCGAAATGAAGCATCTCAAATGACACAAAACTTTTTGAATTTGTATGGCGAATGGACGAACCGATGGAATATCTCGATAAACGGAAATAAGTCTCAGCACTGCAACTTCTCTCTTAGAAGTAAAATTCTCCCCAGAGTGAAATTTCAGGACACAGTCATACCGCAATCAGCCCAAGGCAGCACATAACTAAAATTACTGCGGAAACTAAATTGGATGCTTAAAGGTACAAGTAAGCTCAGCCTTAGCAACAAGATGTTGCTGTACAGGTCGATAGTGGTTCCTTCATTCACTTATTGCATACAAATATGGGGTACCGCTTCAGACTCAAATGTCATGAGGGTCCAAAGAGTGCAAAACCGGGCGCTACGTACGATTGCTGATGCGCCTTGGTACGTAAGGAACGATGTCCTTGCTTGCGATCTTCACATCCCCACGGTGCGAGAGCAGATAAGCATGCACTCAAGCCGTTACAACGACCGTCTACTAGCCCACACCAACCATTTAGCAGCATCCCTGGCAAACCAAATTACAACGAGAAGAAGACTAAAGCGTCGGCACCCTGGCGATCTCTGGGCACGAGGACGTCATCGTACCCGTATCTTAAAACAGCAATGTAGAACTGTCAGTGTTATAAATTTGTTAACTTCCTTATCTCTGTTATGTTTCATGTTATTTTTTCCTTTGTTATTTCTATGCGTTTTATAGCCATTAGGTTGGCTGATCAACGCTTAAATAAATATTATCACAAAAAAAAAATATAGTCGTCCGATTTTGATAAAATTAAATTCGTAATTTAGAATTAATAAGAAAATGTTATTTCCAAGCGTAGGAGGTACTTCTCTACGAGTAACGTGTATAATAACAGCTAAATCATATGAAGCCCAGAGCCAGAGTAAAGCTTTAAACCTTTAACTTTACAAATGAACCACACGATTTTCTCAAATTTTTTACGGCTTAATACCAGTCAAACCATAATATAGCTGAAACGGTACTTTGAACCTTTGACTTCATCAGTGGACCATCAAAATTTAGATAAAGTGAATTTTACTAAGTTTATTATTGTCACGGGATTACCTGTGTTATCATAATAATCGTGTTTTTTGGTTTATGTCACTCTGGTATTAGATGGTCGATATGTAAATGAGTTTAAAAATTTAAATGATAATTTAAAAACTTGCATTTCAGGAATACATTAAGAAACAAATTGATAAGGAAGTTGCGAAGGGCATGGCAGTCGCTGGTGGCATTGCTATGACTGATTAAAACATTTTCTTTGAAAAATAATTTGTTAAAACAGTGGTTAATTATGATTCAATCTATTATTATATAAAATCGACAACAGGATAGTTTAGGTTAGGTTAGGTTGGTGTGGTTGGAGATTAGATAACTTATCCGCACACTTAGGCCACACTGGGCCCCTTGTGATACCACGTGATCTCTGTGCAGATCCTTTTCCCTAGCTCATGGGTTATTTGTTTTCACGAAATAGTTTGTTCTTTTTAAGAAACATAAGAGATTTTGAATGCATACTCCCTGAATGGCCGCAAGGTTCGGAAGTGTGTATATTATGCGCTGGGCAGAAGCATAGGAGGTGTTCAATGCCTTCCTCTTCGTCTATCTGTTTGCAGCTGCGGCAAAAGTCGTGGTTACTGAGTACCAGCCTGTGCGCATGAGACCCTAGAAGACAGTGGCCCATGAGGGAATTTAGAAGAGTGGATATGTCTTCCCTATTACATTGTAGGAGAGTTTTAGTTCTTTTCGAGTTGTAATTTTGCCACGTGAGTCTAGAATTATGGCATGTTGAGATTGAGTTCCAACGGTTGTTGGAGAGGGTGTACAGTCTCTGCCTGAGATGGAGCTTGCAGGTAGCCATGGGCATACCCACCGTGTCCTTATCACGAAGGATGTCGGCGGTTGTCCCCTGTCTTGCTAGCTCGTCTGCTATGCAGTTGCCCTCAATATTTTGGTGTCCAGGCACCCAGATGAGGTTGATTCTCATATGAGTGGCCATCTCGTTAAGAGATTTGCGGCATTCAGAAATAGTTTTTGAGTTTCTTGTGTAGGAGTCGAGGGCCCTGAGGGCTGCTTGACTATCCGAAAAGATGAAAATGTCTATGTCGTGATGTTCTGACGTATCCAGGTGGGACATGGCTTCCTGAATTGCCATGACTTCCGCTTGGAAAACACTACAGTGGTCTGGTAGGCGGAATGAGACTATTATGTCCTGAGTGCCCGCCTCTTCTAGAAGTGATAGTAGTTTGTTGACCACTATAACCCATAGAAGAGGTGAGAGTACACCCCTCGTGGGGTTCCTCTGCTGACACTCTGGTCGAGTGAGCTTATCCCATAGTGGAGTACACTACTCTGCTGGTAAGCATGGTGTGTATAAGTCCCACAATGTGCCGCTCAATGCCCAGTTCAGTCGGAGCGCCAGCGATAGCCGTTGGGGTGACGTTGTTGAAGGCGCCTTCTATGTCTAGAAACGCTGCCAGAGAGTATTCCTCATTACGGAAACCTCTCTCTATTCTTAGTACTGGAAAGTGGAAGGCGGTATCTGTTGATCTGCCTTTATGGTACGCGTGTTGTGCATCGGACAGTAGGCTTGGGTTAATGGTTAGCCTGATATGGATGTCAATTAGCCTTTCCAGGGTCTTCAACAAGCAGGAAGAGAGACTTATCGGGCGGAAGTCCTTTGGGTTGGTGTGGGAGGGTTTGCTGGCTTTCGGTAAAAAAATTACTTTAACGTCCAGCCACCTTGTTGGAATGTGGTTTAGAACAAGGCAGCCGTGGAAGATGGCTGTCTGCCAGGGTAGACATATATATAGTGTCCGATGTAGTTGGGCCGGGACCAACCCGTCCGGGCCGGGGGACTTGAAGGACTTAAAAGAGTTTATTAACCACCACTTAACGCGGTCAGGGCTTGAGATGTTGTCTATGCTCTGGTCGTCAAGGTTCTCCTCTATGTAGAGTTCCTCCACTACTTGGGTGTTTTCAGGGAAATTGGGAACAGGAGTTCAAGGGTTTCCTGACTGTTTTCCGTCCAGCTGTCAGCATTGGTTTTTAGGTAGCCAATGGTTGCTCGAGATTTTGCTAAAATTCTTCTGGGTCTGGATGCCCCCGCAGTACATTCTTTGCTACTACACAAATTAGCCCAAGCTCTTCGCTTTGATATTCTTATTTCCTTTTTGTATAGGCTTAGCTTTGTATTGTATAAGATCCAGGAAGATTCGCTGTTGTTGTATTTAGCTCTATTGAAGTAAGTTATACACTCTCTTTTAAGGTTCGCCAGGGTTGTGTACCACCATGGCGGTTTGTGCTTTGCTTTGACTGTTCTGCTTGGGCAAGCCCTTTTTATGGCCTCACCGCAGATGTCAGTGAAAGTACTAACTAGGTTTTCTAATTCTTGACCGTTGAGTATTGTAAATTCTATGTATAGGTTGTCTTAGATTGAGTGCTCGATCCCCACCTTCCACACTTCTAGCTGGTTAAGTAGGGGATCAGATATTAGTGTAATGTCTATGACTTCCCTCCTATTTCTAGTGATGAAAGTTGGGTCATTACCTTTGTTGCAGATGAATAGATTTGATTGAAGGAGATAGTCGTAGAGTAACTCACCCCTTTCGTTTGTGCTTGTACTTCCCCATTGCGTATTGGTAATGGCTCGTCATAGTCGTGAGCCGGATAGAATGATGCTATGGTGTGATGAGTGTGTTCGTTTAGCTCCAGTCTGACCGCGGTGAGGTCACCTTCGCTAAACTGTGGAATAAGATATGCGTTAATGTGTGTCTTTGTAAGAATGCAGGTTCTGGTTTTACCCTTACCCTTGGTGTAAAATAGCTTGTATAGGGGGGTTGATAAGCCACAGATGTTGTTACCAACAATCCATGGCTCTTGAATGAGGACTACGTCTATGTTGCCTGTTGCCAGGCGGATGAGGAGGGCAGCGTATGCTGCTTTGCTGTGGTGCAGATTAATCTGTAGGAACTGCACCATCTTTAGGACTGGGTCGGGCTGGGTACCCTCCGCTTCCTCCGCTATGTCTTGGAGAACAGTGCGCCCTGGTCGGGTCGTGTCCCGAGTGCACAGCTGCTTCAGGCTTTCGGTTAGCTCTGAGTCAGTTGACACGTACCCTGTATGGGTGGCCTCCTCGTGCTCCATTTCGTCGTCACTCGGGGTTCATACGACGTACAGGCAGCCAGGTTGCCTGCCGCTAGCTTGTCCGTGTCGTAGATGCGAAGTTGCACCTTGTCGAACCCGTAATTCAGCCGGTTCCGTTGCGCTGCGAGGGGTTCCAAGCAGGCCTGGTTCAGGAGGATTACCATGTTCATGGTGACGCGCTCGGTTTTCTCCACCTTAACCACCTTCCAACCATCTGTCGGCAGCTTCGGGTTGAACCTAGTCAGAAGGCTGAGGATAGTGTAGTATGTTCACATGTCGAATGCACACTGTACTGTAGCGCGTTGAGTGGTGGTGTTGCAAGACAACGGGTTGACAATTTAGGGACAACCAGCAGCGGCGGGACCCTTAAAACGGTAGTGGGGTAGGTTCTTGCTGATGCCTAAACTCGAATTTTATTATATAGAGTCCCTCAAAACAACAAAACCTTATTTAAGATGAAGGGCAAGGTCAAATTCATGTAATTAGTTAATAGGAACGGTCTTCAAAGAATTGCAAGGGGGTGGCGTTGATGTTAGCGGCCACAAGTTTTCTTAACCCACCCGACCATGTTTCGCTCTCTAAACAAAAGAGGAACCCAAATGTTAATGTCCCCTGTTATTTAGTTTACCCCCATGTCTAAAAAAAACTTAGAAATTAATCGTGATATGCATTTCAATTAATAATAATTTAATAATAATTTAAAATAATTGCGTGATATTCATTTCAATAATTTCTGATATTTACATACGATTTAGAGTGCTTTTAATCTGGGAAGTTAGGCATAAATATTTGTTTAAGTATTTCTATTTGAGTTAATTTAACTTTATTTTGCGTTTAATTTACAATAATAATCATTTCCTTTCCCACAACAATACCAGCTGAAACAAATTGGGGTTAGCACAGAAATAGGGAAGAATAACAATTTGCAAAATCAATAGTCGTTATCAGCTACACAAATGGTAAACCGTTCAGAAAGATCATGAAAATGAAATAACATTTTTAAAATTGAAGAAAGTCTATAACCGCCTAATATACCACCAGCTCTATCCGCGAACAACACAACATAGTGCTAATAAACAAAGTTGACTCTATAAACCAGAAAATAAATTCTTGCTGAACAACAAGTGCGGTTGTGCGTGCACCTTCAGTGAGAGACAATCGGTGCGGCAGCATCTTCGGAGTGCAAGAGAGAAAAAGGTTGCCCCATCAGCTTCGCTATCGCTGATAAGGCAGCTATTCACTATTGTCGATAAGGCAGTTTGTCGGTAAAGCAGTGAGTGGTTGCAACCTAAGCTACAACTTAAACTTAAAGACTAAATACGAAAGATACAATACAAACACATCCGACAAATAAACCTAACTTTAATCAAATCAAACAATAAATACACTTAAAAAAGTCATGGGTTCTTCTGCTCCACCCACTAAACGTACCCGCAACAATGCTGGAACTGCCAGCGAACGCATCTCGGATGTAAATTCGCCATAGCTTCTGGAGCTCCCAAAGACTCGCTTTGAGGAACAAACCGAGAAAATTGAGTCAGCCGTTCGGGAAGCTGAACAGCGAATGCTCAGCCGCCTTATGGATGGCTTGGACATAATCGCCGGGGAAGTTAAAATGGATGCTCGTGTCCTGACGTTGGAGCGCGAGGTTGCCGATCTTCGCTCCATGAGGGACCGAATGGGTGAGCGGGTTGAGACGCTGAACCGGAAGGTAGAAAATCTACAAGCAGCAGGTGAGAGGTTGGGTGCACTGGAGGCCAGGCTGGCAACGCAATGCAGGGAGACTAGCTCGTGTGATCTGAGGGTTCATGGAGTTTCCTATGTCGTAGGTGAAGATCTCAGAGCGCTCTATCACAAGCTATACTTTAATCTTTAATCACCAAAAGTCTGCGATATCTTCCGAGCAAGGAAATCACAGCAAACACATGTTGATCCAGTAATAATAATTAAAATGTTAAACCCACGCGAAAAGATCAAGCTGCTTGGTCAAGTCGGAATGTACAGGCGCGAGCACAAGATACAACTTAGCTTGCAGTTTCTGGGTTTCAATTCAGAATAGTTAATTTATATTAATGAGCAATTGTTAAAAGAGCATTATCTCATCTTTAAAGAGGCTATGCGTATGAAAAATCATAAAGTCCTTACGGCTGTCTTTACACGACGCGGCCTTGTGCACGTTTGCTGCACTCGAAGAGAGGGTTTCTTTTGCATTAACAGTATGGAGGAACTTTCGTCCATTAATCATTCACCTGATCCACTTTCTACATCTCTCACTAACGCTTCGGCTGGAACTGAAGCTGATAGCTTTTGTTCTTAAGCGGATAAATCGTAACCTCTTAATTAAGATAGGTTTAAAACTAGTTTACTTTAGGAAATGTATAAGTTACGCCTTGAATGTTGAGATTGCGTCCCTAATAATCATTAATAACAACAATGCAGGATGAGGAAGTTTGTTCCATAGCTAGTGCCACGATAAAAACTATAAGTAGTTATAAAAATGGTCTCAAAATCGTTCACTTAAATGCACAAAGTTTGCTAAAGAAGATTGATGAGTTTAGATTCCTTTTCACTCAGTCTAATGTCGATGTGATATGTGTGTCTGAGACGTGGTTTGTAAATGATCTATGTGATTCGTCTATTGTTTGTGAAGGCTTTAATGTTTATCGGTTCGATCGTACTGGTCATGCAGGAGGTGTTGCTATATACGTGAATGTGAAGCTGAAATGTAAAGTGGTACTTAAACAGCTAAGTGACAGTACTATTGAATACATTCTATTAGAACTTCCCAATAAATCCCATGGAAGAACCCTTCTAGGTTGCATTTATAGACCGAATCGGACAATTGACTACGGGTCATTACTAAATGTTGTTTCAGACATTTCGTTGGAGTACACTGACAGGTGATTTTAACAGCAACCTATTGTCAGAAAGCTATTTCGCAGATAACTTTAAATCCCTAGGTTTGTTTTCCGTAAACGAAATGATCCACACGCACTATAGCAGCCACTGTGATACATTACTTGACTTATTTCTTATCAATGATTCTAGCAAAATCATACATTATGACCAGGTTTCTGTACCAGCCTTCTCCAGACATGACTTAATATTTTGAACATACGACTTGACCTTTGACAGCAAAATCAATTCTTTTACATATAGAGATTACAAAAATATAAACTATAATGAATTAAAAACGGAATTTATGTGTTGTGACTGGTCATGTATTTACCATATTCGTCATGTAGATTGTCAATTAGAGGTTTTAACCAACAATGTCCAGTATTTGTTCAACAAGTTTGTGTCCCTAAGGACCAAGATGATTAAGCTAATGCAAAATCCGTGGTTTAGTAGTGAAATGAAAAACCTACCTTACTAAAACGGGTAAGTATTGGAAAATGTGAGAAACAGACAGAGTCTGAGGTGGATGTCGAATTAATAAACAAAAAGTTTTTGGAAATAGATGTACCTGAAGCAACATGCAATCCGTACCTGATTACTCAACCCCTCTGTGATAATAGTTTTAGCTTTATATGTATAAACCAAAGTGATGTCCTAGCTAGTAATCTGCATGTCAAGTCCGATGCTGTATGTCTCGATAATATGAGTCCAAAATTTGTTAAGCTTTTGCTCCCCTTAATGTTGCCCCATGTTACATATATTTTTAACAACGTCTTAATTTCCGACAATATAGAAACACGTCAAAATTTTCCCAATACCTAAGCTAAACAATGACTATAGACCTATTTCAATATTACCTTTTCTATCAAAAGTCTTTAAAAACCTTATGTCCTCACAGATTCAACTGGATTCCGTAAGAAAAGGAATTGTATTACTGCAGTCACTAATATTGTTGAGGATATAAGACAAAAACCGGACAGTAACTGCGTAACGTTTTTGACGCTCCTTGACCACAGTAAGGCTTTTGATTCTGTGAATCATAACATTCTCTGTACCAAGCTTAGGAATATGTTTAATTTCTCAACTAATGCGACGAAGCTTATTAGGTCGTACTTAACGAATAGGTAACAAGCAGTCGTCTCTGGGACGCAAGTTTCTTCTCTCCGGAACTTCTCCAGGGGAGTGCCACAGGGATCTGTGCTAGGCCCTTTATTGTTTTCTATATATGTCAATGATCTTCTAGTATCCTGTCTGAGTGTGAAGTACATTTATACGCTGATGATGTCCAAATATATGTTAGTAGACCCGTAACTGAAATACATGCCTGTGTCCGTATAAGAAATTATCAAAATCAACACTTTCACTCCAAAAATTATATATAAACCATACGCCGATAAGCTATGAATTGAATGCAGTTAATCTAGGGATAACATTTAACAATAATTTATCATAGAGCAACCATATAGTCAAAGCGACAGGGCGTACATATGCTCGGTTGAGAAAATTTTCATTCTCTAAATCGTTCCTAACTGAGGAAGGTAGACTATTAATCGCCAAAGTTATCCTCCTGCCCACTCTCTTTTAGGGCATAGAAATTTTTGGAAATTGTGATGCGCGGGATTTGCGCACATTAACTGTAGCTTTTAATTCAATTGTCCGTTATGTGTTTAACTTAAGACGTTTTGACCATGTATCAGAACTGACATATAAAATACTTGACCTTAACTTGACCTCCTGGATCGATCTCAGAATTTTAATCTTCTTTTACAAAATAGTGACGAGTGGAGAACCAAAATATCTTTTCAATAAACTTACCCCAGCCACATCTGTAAGAACCAAAAATTACATATGCCCTCGAATACAAACACTGTGTTCGAAAAGGCAATTAAATGGTATCCGGTTATGGAACAATCTATCGCACCAATACAAAACAATAAAGTTAAAGTTCTTTTAAAATACCAGTACACATAAGTATAAATATTAAATGAAATGAAATAAAATAAAAAAAAATAAAAAAATATATTAAAAACAATAATAAAAGTAACTAAGAAAATTTGATTTTAGTCATTAATATTAATTAAGAGAGCGAGAGAAGTTGTTTTAATAATTTAAAAATAATAATTACATAAAATATCAACTCAATGTGACTAGCGCGATAATTATAATTGTGCACTTGTAGCGCTAGGATATAAATAAATAAATAAATAAAAAAATAAATAAATAAATCAAAACAAAACCAAATACCATAGCTTTACAGGTACCCTTAGGCAAGCTGGCGATCGAAGATTACATTTACATATCTCTTATCTTTTTCTGCATGCCAGTATTAATTTTTATACCCTTGCAGAGGGTATATTGATTTCAGTCAGAAGTTTGCAACGCAGTGAAGGAGACGTTTCCAACCCCATAAAGTATATATATTCTTGATCAGCATGACTAGACGAGTCGATCTAGCCATGTCCGTCTGTCCGTCCGTTTCTACGCAAACTAGTCTCTCAGTTTTAAAGCTATCGGGCTAAAACTTTCCCAAAAGTCTTATATCTTCTGCAGGTAGTATATAAGTCGGAACCAGCCGGATCGGACAACTATATCTTATAGCTCCCATAGGAATCACAGGAAAAAAAAAATTTTTTTTAATTATATCTTTGGTGTTTTTTGGCATATAACCTCCTAAGCTTGGAAATACAATTTTTTAATTAGTTTTGAATTAAATTTTATTCAAATCGGACGACTATATCATATAGCTGCCATAGGAACGATCGGACAATTGGTGGAAAAATAATATGAAACAAATTATAGCTTCGGTGTTTTTCAACATATAACCTCCAACGCTTGGAAATAACATTTTTTAATTAGTTCTGAGTTTCGAATTTAATTTTATCAAAATCGGAAGACTATATCATATACCTGCCATAGGAACGATCGGAAAATTGGAAGGAAAATAATATGAAACAAATTATAGCTTCGGTGTTTTTTAACATATAACCTCCTACGCTTGGAAACAACATTTTTAAATTAGTTCTGAACTTCGAATTTAATTTTATCAAAATCGGACGACTATATCATATAGCTGTCATAGGAACGATCGGAAAATTGGTAGGAAAATAATATGAAACAAATTATAACGTGCAATAATGCACTGGACAGTTAGAGGCCAGTGGGGCCCACCACGTTTCAGTGAGGTTAAACCTGGGTGCCCAATACGACATTCGGGGTCGGTCAATATAAAAGAGGTAGATTTAACTACACGTCCAAGTAAAGACAAGACTATTTTCCGTTTAATTATAATCTTTATTTAGGAATCCGTTTGGATAACTTTAGTTTAATTCTGTTTATTTAATATTTAGAAATCCGTTTGGATAACTATAAATTATTATTGTTGGAACCTATCCCGGAATCCGTTTGGATTTTTTGCGAGTCTGTTAAGAACTAATTAAAGGTAACTTAAGTATTCTATAAAAAAGCCAGGCAGAAGTCCCGACGTCGGCAGCGACGGTCAGAATCGACGGCGGGGCTATGGGCAGAATGCTGACCTTGTAGTTCCCATCTGCTGCACAGCCCGCTGCATTACTTGGCCGCTTCGGCTAACGGCACTAGCGTGGGACCGTTGACTTAGCGCCTCGTGCCCGGTGCATTCCCCAACCACTCGGCGACTCGGATATCGGATTTCATTCTTTCAGACTGCCGATTTGAAGAATTGCATCCGGTCTTGCAACACCTTTGGGTTCCATGCTAACTCCTCCTTCCTTTAAGTGAAGGTCGTCCTCGGACTTCTTCTGCGTAGATTTTAGTACAGCTGTCAATTTACCTTGGCTGTTACGAACGCAACGTCGGTGGAGTTGATAGGTGATGAAGAGGCACACCGAAACGATTACTAAAGTAATACCGCTGGACAAAAGTGGCTTCGTTACAATTTCTTCTTTAAGGCGCTCGATGTGTTGGAGATTTTTCAGGCTTAGTTCGTGAAGAAAAGGCAGGCTCAGCTGTTCCTTGTGGCCCGTGATGTTTACGTGGGCTACCATTGATACTGCAGGTTTCTTTTTTAGTTAGCCATAGTGGTTTTGGAAGAGGGTCTCGTTCACCGTAACGTAGTCGTCGAAGCTTACCAAATATGTGTCCCTAGGAAGGTTTTTAGGGCTGCCATCGTCTTGAAGTTTCGCAGCCGCATCGTTGATGATGAGTATGCTGTCGTCGATTGTTGTTATTGGACTGAGGTGGCCTGGAATGGTGCTGCACTGGGCGACAGTTCCGGAAACCAATTCTTGAGCGCATGTTGAGGAGTCAGATTTTCTGCAGAAGGTGGTTCCAATTGAAGCGTCACACTGGTGGATGGCAAACGACTTTTTGCCACAATCAGCGACCAAGTTGTTTTCCCCAAAGTCTAGAATCCTATTATTATGTTGTATTGGATAGATAGAAATTTTCTTACATACTAAGTTAGGTTTGGGGTATTTTATGAGGAAGTGTATTAAGTCATTATTTTGAAATGCTTTTATCTGGGATACTTCTAAAAGATCAGTAATACTAAAGTTTGTGAGCTTTTCGTGATTAATTTCTTTGATATCAATTTCGTCCAGAATTAAAGGATTTATTAAGTTAACCTTCGCTAATGTTATTGAGAATATTAACTTTTCAAGATCATTTATTATAATTCCATTTTTGGCCAAGATTATTTCAAATAGGTGACTTTTGTCCATTTCGTCTGATTTGTAAATTGCGTTTATTGATTTGGTTAATGCGTTTAAACTCGTTTGTACTCTAGAATTTATTTTTACCTGATTACTCTCTGATTCAATTAATTGGTTCTGTTTAAATTTGGCCTGTTCCCAGTCGTCGAAGTCTGGGTTACCTGCAATTGCTTTTAACGCTGATCCTAACATATTAATGCTCCGAGCATTTCTATGATGAACTCTTAAAGTACCCACTAAGAAATCTATCCGTCCGACATCCACGGTCAATATCCGTCTCATGTGGTCTTGTGTAAAAGTATCGATTATAGTCTTTGTTTCGAGTGCGTAAAATTCATATGAAGTAATATTTGTGGAGTGTTCAAAATACCCAAATTCGTCCCAGATTGTGACGTCTCCATCCACCTCCGGTATGTAGTCCGAATGTGTATAGTCATTTATTTTTAAAGCAGTGGCCTTCGAAAAGGTCATAGTCAGAATAAAAGTCCAAAGCATTAACATAAAACAAGAAAGAAGGAAAAAAAAATCTTAATTTAAAATTAACTCTAGAATAATCATTTTTGTGCTTTACTTTAAATTGTCCTTATGGACCACCCTTCTTTTAATAAGAACTGTAGTCCCAAGGTCTGCATGAATTATTTCTTCAGAGCATAGGGGAGACAGTTTATTCCCCAGGCGTTTATTTGATTTCAAGAAAACTTTGTCGCCAACCTGATAACTTTTATAAATTCTGTCTTTGTTTATCTGGTCTTAGCTTTTCTCCTGGGCCTGTTGAATTTTTGTGCTAATCTCCGTCTCAAATTCTGCAGATCTAGAGTGTATTATTTCTATAGGCGTTTTGTTAGTCACTGAATGGATGGTTCTATTGGATTTAGTTGTGGCTAGTAAGATAACCTCCGCAGTGTCGTTAATTTGTTTTTCAATTTTTAGGCAACGCGCTATTTCAGCAAGGGTGCTGTGAAATCTTTTGACCTGTCCGTTCGAGGTACTGTGTAACTTATTTATAATTAAAAATTATTTAATAATATTGATTTAATAGTTTTGGAGTTTAATGATCTCTCATTATCACAGTTAATTGTTTGTGTGCTAAGAAAAAAATTTACAATATTTAAAATCGGGGATTTTACATCCACGATAGCTCTTGATGTTGATCGGCTGTACAATAGCGAACTTAGAAAATTTATCAATACATGTGAGGAAGAGTTTTCCATCTGTTGAAAATATGCGTTTGGCCAACTGTTTGCCTTGTAGGGTGTCGGGTGTACTTTGCCATAGAGCAGACTTTACAATTTAGTGATACCTCTGTTGCTAGCCGAAGCATTTTTGGGAAAAAATAGTCCCGCAGAATCTGTTTTACATTTTCTTGAGCCGCTCGATGGGCTCTATTATGTTCTAACGTTACTATTTCCTTTTGTTCTGTTTGATCAGGAATAACCGTTACTAGCGATTTGCAATGCTTGAATGTCGTCGAGGGGAATGCCTCGATTAGTTTATGCTGAATAAAAGCAAGAATTTGCAGTTCGCAATGGATGGCATTGACGACATCTGCTTTTACTACTTCTAGTAGTGTTGTTAGAAGAGTTTCGCGGTCGGATACTCGAATAATATGTCTGGTTTTTTTCTTGAATAGAATAAAAGTTCTCTTAGATGGGAAGTCTGCTTCCTCGATGATTATCTGATTACGAAAACAATTAACAGGTTTATCTACTGACTCTATGGTGTATGTGAGAGAATCTTCGCTATGGATGGTAGCGATATCAAATTCGGGGTTAACCTGTAAGGGATTTTTTAAGTGCCCATACAATGGCTAAGAGTTCTCGCTCATTGGTAGCGAAATGCATTTCATTGTCCCGGATTGTTCTAGAGATCCAGGTTATTGGGCGATTTTCCTGCGACAACCCGGCCCCTAGGCCATGCGCGGAAGCGTCCGTCGTTAGATCAAAAGGTTTGTTAAAATCGGGGTAGCTAAAACCACGTCTTTTGATGCTAGAATTTTTTTAAGTTTTTCAAATGACTCTAATTGTTTGGGTGATAACTCAATTTTAATTTTTCTTGATTGGTTAGCGCTGACTTTACCATTTTCGCCTTTTAAGATCTCCGTTAGGGGTCTTGCGATTGTGGCAAAGCCTTTTATAAAACACCTATAATAGCTGCAGAGACCCGAAAATGATCTAAGGAAGGCTTCGATTGCCCTTATTTTATCAGGGGACGTTGTTAGTCCTGCCCATGATACAATAAATCCCAGGTACTCTACGCTCTTTTTGAAGAACTTACACTTTTCCTGAGATACCCTCATGCCGGCTTCATATAAACTTTAAAGAACCCAGTTTATATCCTTAATATGATCCTCTTTAGTTTTAGAGAAGATGATAAATCATCGACATACACATAGCATGTCTTTGATATTTGCTCCCGTAGGACATCGTCGATTGCCCTTTGAAAAATGCTGGGTGCATTCTTCAGTCCGAACGGTAATCTACAGAACTCATATTTACCGTTGTTAACAGAGAAAGCGGTTTTTTCCCTATCTATTTCTGCTAACTCGATTTGATGGAAACCCGATTTGAGGTCCAATGTTGTAAAATTCTGGGCCTTTCCCATATTTTCAAGTATCGTAGAAATACTTGAAATAGGGTATTTATCGTCAATCGTTTTCTGATTTAGTTTCCTAAAATCGATAACGAGACGTTTTTTCTTGTTGCCACTTTCATCATGGCCTTTTTTATCAACAACCCATACGGGATTGTTGTATGGTGATCGTGACTTTCTGATAATACCGTCTGCTAGAAGTTGTTTAACCTCTGCATTGACAAAATCAGATACTCCCATTGGGTAAGGGTAAAGTTTAGAAAATACAGCCTCCTCGTCGGAGCGGATAGTCGCAATCGTATTTATATTGTAAGGCAGGGCTTGGTTAGGGTCAGCGAATGCCCCAGCCCTCTTAGTGATCATTAAATTAAATTCCTTTCTTATCGCAATGGGTACGTCGTCGACGTTTAAAGTAATGCAATTAACATCTTTGTATTTAGCAAATTGTAAATCTTCCGAGCCTGAATTATGTTCAATCTTGCCGGTGCTAAGATCAATTCGAGCGTTTATTTTCCTTAAATGATCTAGACCAACTATGCCGTCGAATTCCTTAAGGTTTTCGAAAATAAAAAAATACGAGTTTTTGTTATAAAGGTTTGTTTTACCTTTTTTTTTCTATTTTAGTGGAGCCATGAAGGGATGAGACCATAAAAGGTTCCTCCACGTTTTTTATGTGTGCCAGACCTGGCAAAGGTTTTATGTAATTTTTCGACGCACCTGTATATATTAGAAGTCGAATCGTTTTCCCTGCTATCCTTCGGCTTACATACGGAAGCAGGGACTCCCCTCTAAAAAAGTACAGTCTTCGGTTGGGAGTAAATCATCTTCGAATTCTCCTATAGTGTCTTGAGCATGTTTGAGTTTTTCAATCCTGAAATAAAGGTATGCAGTGCGTCGCTCCTGTATTTTTCGTTCAGGACTATTGCAGCTGCAGTATCATGAGACATCAGCGTTTTGTTTGTTAACAGAGTTAATTTTTTATCGACTTCATCATAATATTTCGCCAAGAGCATGTCGCCCTGCCGCATAAGGTTAAGTTCTTGTTGAATCGCCTGTATGGGCGTCTTATCCGCGTAGGTGAAGTCTAATCTGGCTATAATAGCCTTAAAATTTAGAACAGTATTAAAAGAGGCTAGGACGGCGTCTGCCGATCCTCTAATTTTGTGCCTTATAATAGCAACGGCTTGGTTATGTTTTGAACTAAATACAAATGGTTTGAATACTTCATATGCCACTGTGGCGGATTGCCGCCACGAAATGTACTGCTCTTGCCTACCGTTAAATTCCGGCAAAGATTTTACTCACCGTCTCACCGTCACAACGATACGCTGACTCTCCAATGCAGTCAGCACATTTTGCAGTGTCAGCCGAGCCAACTACGCAAACTGCTACCATAATCATAATTCCCTGACTTACTTGAGAATATAGCTTACTTCACTAATCATTACACTAAACTTCCGTGTTCCAAGTAGTATATAATAATGTTTCAAATGAAGAATAAATCAGTTATCAACACACCTAATTACTCCGCGGTTCTACTTCCTACCTCTGGGAATAGGGCTCGTGACACACCATCTCAACTAGCAGCTAACCGCGTTAGCTCAACCTCAGCGCAGCTCAGCATCGCCTATGGTCCGGCATCGCAGTAACCATCGTTACCATTGCCGCGACGCGATCGTCCTGCCATCAAAGCGTCCCCGTGCCAGCGACAAGTGCTCATTACCCCCTTGTCCCGCGGTGTGACCCAGAAGTGTCTACTTCGGTTAGGCACAAACAATGTCCAAAGGTTCATCGCACTTGATTCCTTCTATTATCGAGATTTGTTCATACACCTACACGGTGGGAGATGTAACCCTTAACCCATTTATTTGTTCTGAGAGTTCTCTGATTTTTGTTTCAAATACCTGAGCTTGTTGGTTAAGTGCTGTCTGAACAGCCACCTCGAACATCTGCTTCCACTGATCGGTCGACATATTATATTCCTCTGATTCTTTATCTTTGTTGATATTAAATTTCTTGTAAGCTATTAACAACTCCTCATCTGATTGTGCAAATCCCTCTTTCTCGCTGCTATCTGGATCTGATTTCTTATCTCTCCACTGCGAGAACATTGGTTTTTTCTCAGAATTTGACATAGATTATTGCACAAAAAAAAATTTAAAATTTAATTCTCAATTCACAAATAAGATGAATGTAAATAATTTTCATATATATTTTTGGGTTTAATTGATTAAGATTTCATCCATTCCATTTAAGATTCTACTTTTTGTTTATAGGGCTACAATTTGCCCATCCACCAGGTGCAGTTGTCTTGAAGATGATGTACGTAGCAAGGGCCCTCTCCTAGAGCTATTCTCCAGAAGGTTTCGTTTACAGGTCTTAGGTTGCTCTTCCTTATTTTTAATTAGCCTCGCCAATTTTTTCGGTTTAGGGTTTCACAGATTGGCTTTTTTTACAAAGGCTGCGATCTGCAGCTTTTTTCAAAATTGTAGATTTGAAATAACTTTCGTTTTCTTCACCCAAAAAAATGTTGAGCCTTCGTTAATTTTCGTGTGTGTTTTTTTTATTATGAATTATTCTCGCACAAGTTTTTGTTTGAGATTTTCCGTAAATTTATTTTTTATTTAACGGCCGCGTCCAGCAATTAGTCTCCAGAATTTCTTGTTAAATAAAAAATGTCGAGCTTTCGTTAATTTCACTTCTCGCACAAGTTTTTGTAAATTCTATTTATTATTTTTTCCACAGGTTCGCGTAAACTCGGTTGGGCGCCAGTAAAGACAAGACTATTTTCCGTGTAATTATAATCTTTATTTAGGAATCCGTTTGGATAACTTTAGTTGAATTCTGTTTATTTAATATTTAGAAATCCGTTTGGATAACTATAAATTATTATTGTTGGAATTTATCCCGGAATCCGTTTGGATTCTTTGCGAGTCTGTTAAGAACTAATTAAAGCTAACTTAAGGGGGTATTCTAGTCTAGAGACTCTAGTTTCGAGCCTTTTTTAACAATTAATTAAAACTAAACAATTGATATTTTTAGTGTCGCGTTTTTTATCATTTGTTTATTTAACTTAGAAGAGTACATAAAATAAAATTAAAAAAAAAATTTTTTTTTTCATCGAGTTATGCGTCCTTGAAGTAGAGGGGGAAAAAAAGGCCGTGTCCTCGTCGCCATGATTTCTACCCTTGTGGTCATCTTAAAAATAAAAAAAAAAAAGATTCTTAATCAGTACGAATGTCGCTATGTCATGAACCAGCAAAACTAAAAAAAAAAATTTTTTTCATAAAATGGCGGCCACTCAAAAAAAAGGTCGATTTTTTTACTAATTTTTTAATTTTATCGAATTTTTTAAAAATATTACAAATTTTAAATTCTTAATTTTTGTTGGTTCATGCGTTAGAGAGATATTGACAGAATATTCATGCCAAATTTTAAGTAAATCGGCTGATTAGAACTTGAAATATTATGGCTACCGTATCAGAAAAAGTAGTTTTGAGAAAAACGCGTTTAAAGTTTTACGTTAAATTTCAGGCAGTCTAACTGATAGAATAGCACGTATAACTTACATTCTCTTAATCAGCCATAATTTTAAAAATAATTTGAATTTTAAAAAATCCGATTAGGGAGATATTTTTGAATATCTAAACTATCGAATTATGAAAAAAAAATTTTTAGATTTTTTTAAATTTCTAGACTAGAATACCCCCTTAAGTATTCTATAAGAAAGCCAGGCAGAAGGCCCGACGTGGGGCTACGGGCAGAATGCTGATCTTGTAGTTCCCATCCGCTGCATAGCCCGCTGCTTTACTTGGCCGCTTTGGCTTACGGCACTAGCGTGGGACCGCTGACTTAGCGCCTCGTGCCCGGTGCATTCCCCAACCACTCGGCGACTCGGATATCGGATTTCATTCTTTCAGACTGCCGATTTGAAGAATTGCATCCGGTCTTGCAACACCTTTGGGTTCCACACTAACTTCCGCGTTCAGCGGGATATACTCTGCTGTGAAATGGTGACAATTTTAGAGTCGAACAACTAGGTTAGAATATAGTTCTATTTAAATTTGAAAAAAATATTTACCTTGTAGGATGGTTTAGCAAAAGAACAGTCTTTATTGCGCCTCCACAGTCACTGGTAAATTTCAGTTTAATTGATGCCGACTGATTTCAGAATGTCGGACTTACAAACTTTCCACGTTTCTATTTTATGTACCGTATATGTATAATGACTTTGAGATAAAAGCGGTTAGTACTGCTTATGAGCACGACTTGAAACGGAAAGACAGTAAAGTAAGCTGGTGTTTAGATCTTTATCTCGACTCTTCATATGTTGTAGGGATGCTTTTTGAAAAATTACTATTTGTCATTCACAGGGGGCTGTCGAAAAAGGTGAATATCTGGTACTGCTGTGGCGGGCTCTATCTCGTTTTAAATGAAAAAATTACTTTGACTTTAACATTTTTCTTTCCAAAACAATAGTAAGGGAATGAAAACTACTTCTTGCAGAACAAGGCGACCATTACAGTACTAAGTGTTATGCATTAATATAAGTACAAACCGATTGTAGCACTTGGCCACAACACTTACATAGAAATCTAAGACCCAAGCAGTTCCTCAAGCGCTCGGTAATATGACCAACCTTGACTGCACTGGGACTGGACATTGCAGAGTTAGCCTAATTGCCATGGACGACCGCTCTGTCTCCAAGTGAACATAGTACCCCTCTCTCCCGCGGCGACCCTCCGCTGGCCTGACACATATATACCCATTTATACATAAGTGTCGACCGCCGCTCTGGCGGCGCTCTGCCGACTTAGCTGAGCGATCTTTAGCTATATGCGCCAATGTAATAGAATTAAAGAGCATTCAATAAAAGGACATAGGAGTGAGCGATCAAGTCGCTCCTCCTGCAACCAAAACCACACCTGGAATTCATATATGTTGGGATGGATTAATAAACCCCTGGCTCCGAGGGTTTAAACGGCAGCCACACCCTCGCTCTCGGTCGAGACGGGATGTCTGCAGCCTCGCAAGCTGCCAGCTTGGCCCCGGGGTAGACCTTGTTGATGGCACCCTTGTAAAGTGCTGCCGATCTTTCGTCCTCACAGGCGATCAACTTTACGTTGCCTTGATACCACCCTGCATCTGTGCAATCGGGTGGCGGACCTGGGTTCTCGTCCAGCACTTTTAAGGCCACTGACGCAAGGGTCCGTCTAACCATACCCCATTGGTTCCTAGGGATCCTACCGCCTTCATCGCTCTGGTCGATGACGCCAATGATCTTCCGATCCTTTACTACTTCCGCAAAGGATCTCGACCATGTGCCGCGGTTAGTTTTCTTGGCCTTCTTGCTCGCTGGTTGCGCTTCCATCGAACTCTCTCGCTTGTTGCAGTTGCTGGTGGTCATAGCGATGTCGAAGTCTGGGATTACCGCCTTTGCCCAGGCTATGTCTTCTTGGATTTTCTGGTAATCCAATTTCGACGTTTGATCCTCATGTATGGAGTTGGTGGCCAGCCGTTTGAGGATACGGAATGCTTTCTTGCGTTCCATAGGTCCTGCCTGGTTAGGTGGTATCCTCCACAAGACCGGCTTTGGTGTTCCCCTCAGGTTGGAGGAGCTGGTAAGTCACTCCTACGCTGGTGGGAGGCTTGGGCTGGTCTTTTTGGGGTATTGGGCTTATACGGCTGCGTGGTTCGCTGGCCTTGGCAGGGGTCGAAGCGCATGGACTTGGGCTTTCGGAGCAGTGTTCTTGCCCGTCTTATCGTCGCTGGTTGCGACTTCCGACTTTTTAAAAGTGTCGAGCTCTTGTTTGGTTTTGTTGTTGCTTTTTTTGTTAAAATTCTCCATACTTAAGTCCCACGAGCTGCAGAGAGGGACAGGTCCACCCGGGCAGAGATCCGCTGTACCCGGGTATGGCTGACTTAGAACAGGCGGTCGCCACTCGCTTGAGCTCACCGTTTGAGACTGAGTTATTTGTTGACTCGGGCTCCCAGCCAGATTGACTCTTGGCACAACAAGATAACTGATTAAATTGATTAAATTTGTTTGTTTCTTTTTTTAGTAAACAAAAACGGGAGAAATAATGAAATCCATAATCCATAATCCATAATCCGGAATCGTAATCCACTATCCCAATTTATAAACAACTTTGAGCCGAGAGCCAATCTCCAAATAATTCTGAATGACTTAGAGATAATTCCGTGGTCACCTATTTCTCTCAAGTACTTCTTCCGAATTATCCCCACCCAGATCAGTTTCACAGAAACTGATACTGTAAACGTCCAAGCCGATATTGTAAATACCAGAGCCCTAAAGCGAGCCCTGATGCCCGCTAGCATAAACACAAGAGCCCCAGAGCGAGCCTTGAGTCCGCTAACGTAAGCACAAGATCCTCAAAGCGATCCCTAAAGTTCGCTAGCGTAAACATCAATTTACGGCCGAATTTTAATTTCAAATTTAATTTGCAAATTACAGCATCCTATTTTCCGACTCTCTTGTGTCACTCTCTTTTAATCAATTTTGAAATAAATCTCTCAAGCCGAGGTTTGATTATTGATCATTGAACTCGAGGCAGGGCAGTCCGTTTTTAAGAATCAAATCAAGCAGTTAAAACGACTGTAAAGTAAAGAGCAGTGAAAAAAATTAAGTTCGACCTTTAATATTGTAATAGTGAATAAGTGAAGTTGAAAAATTAAAAAATTATTTTTTTTAACATATTCACTAATGAGAAAGTTAATTCGCATACAAACTTTGAAGCAAAATTAAAACAATATCTGCAGAAAAGAAATTTCGTAGTAAAAAATTATAAATTATTACCAAATCCTGAAACTGTATCTTCGGATTGCAGACCGCAAGTACACTTATAGAAGAGTATCGATTTCTGTTCCGATATATCTCCCGGTGATTAAAGTCTTACTTGCGTGCACTCACTAGCTCCAATAACGTTAGAAAACATGGCAATTTTTTTTAAAAATTAACATTTTCCTAACGATTGTCAATATGCGGGAAATTAGTTAACTTTTTTGTTAAGGATGCTGAAACAAATTAAACCTCCTTAACAACTTGAACGATGCAATAAGGCCACAAAAATGGTCTGCAGTTATAAGAAAACTGAATTGTCCTTTTTTAAAAAATGAATTAAACCAAAAGAATACACTTACTTCTCTACTTTGGATTGACTTGAATCCAAAATGCACAGAAACATTGCGCAAAACAAATACTGCCGTGCTTTGCACGAGCGAAACTTTTAAAAAAAAATTGTCATCGCTGTTATGTTTTAAGTAATGTGTTTGGGATTCCCTGCGCAGAGCAACTTTGTTTCAAGAGCACACTAAAACGCCCTTAAGGCTATAACTCGTTTAGCGCCCACATCTTTTAAGATTTTGGTTCAAATTTAAATGAGATTTGGTTCTTATTATCAATACCCATTTACATTCCAACAATTATTTGAATCGGACCATTCATTAAAAAGTTCTAACCAAACAATAATAACACCAGTTTACAAAAAAAAATTGATGAAATACGCACTTCAGGAAACCTTTGTTTTCCGGTAAGATACATCTCCCTGATTAAGAAAAGGGCATTTAAAATTTTTTCTATGGTACCAATTTTTTTTAAAGTGTAAAAAACGTTTTTCGCACTTTTTTATTTTCTAACTCGAGTTGTGATAAACCGAATTCGGTCATTAAAGACTCATTTTACTGGTAATGGAATGCCCTTTAACTTTCTTATACACATCATTGAGTTCCATGCAATAGTTTAGAAGCTACACTTCGTCAAAGTTGAAAAAGTTGGAAAAAATGCAAAAACGCTGGCATAAATTGCTTCGTTAAAAATACACGCCTAAGAACCGAAATTAGTTTTATGTTGTTTTCTTAAAGGCTGAACTTTAACGGAGAATATAAGCCATTGATCACGACAATCCGTTGGTAAATCGATTTTTTACAGATTTTTAAACGTATATACCCAAGTTCAGTGTTCGGGAGCAGCGGCCGTTAAACATTATTTTAAATTTTCAGTGTTGGGGAACGTAAGATTTTGGTGCAAGTAGTTATGCATAACGTCAGTTTCTTTGCTATTAGTGCTGGGAAAGCTAAAAAGTATGCGATTGCAGTTACAAGGAAAACATTTTCATATATTTTTAGCAAGGAAATAGCAAGGAAACTGACGTTATGTACTACAACTTGCACCAAATTCTTACGTTCCCCAACACTGAAAATTTAAAATAATGTTTAACGGCCGCTGCTCCCGAACACTAAACTTGGGTATATACGTTTAAAAATCTTTAAAAAATCGATTTACCAACGGATTGTCGTGATCAATGGCTTATATTCTCCGTTAAAGTTCAGCCTTTAAGAAAACAACATAAAACTAATTTCGGTTTTTAGGCGTGTATTTTTAAAGAAGCAATTTATGCCAGCGTTTTTGCATTTTTTCCAACTTTTTCAACTTTGACGAAGTGTAGCTTCTAAACTAAAGAATGGAAATCAATGATGTGTATAAGAAAGTTAAAGGGCATTCCATTACCTGTAAAATGAGTATTTAATGACCGAATTCGGTTTATCACAACTCGAGTTAGAAAATAAAAAAGTGCAAAAAACGTTTTTTACACTTTAAAAAAAAATTGGTACCATAGAAAAAATTTTAAATGCCCTTTTCTTAATCAGGGAGATGTATCTTACCGAAAAAAAAAGGTTTCCTGAAGTGCGTATTTCATCAATTTTTTTTTGTAAACTGGTGTAATAAAATCACAATAAAAATAATAATCACAAATTAAATGGAGTGCGAGAGGGATGGAGATATATTTATACGGAAATGGGCTGTTACAAGTTCCTAAAAGTCTTATTTCTGTTGCACGTAGTTAATAAGTCAGGAATCATCAAAAAACAATAAAGAAAGTTAGCTTCGGCAAGCCGAAGTTTGTATACCTTTGCACTTATAATTATTAAATTGAATTCGAAATTCTAAAAAATACAAACAATGATATTCCCAATAGTATAAGATAATATGTATAAAACCACCGAAGCTATAATTTGTTTAATTTTAGTTTTCCACAAATTTTCCGAACGTTCCTATAGCAGCTATATGATATAGTCGTCCGATTTTGATAAAATTAAATTCGAAGTTCAGAACTAATTAAAAAATGTTATTTCCAAGCGTAAGAGGTTATTTGTTAAAAAACACGGAAGCTATAATTTATTTCATATTATTTGGGCACCAAATTGTTCCTATGGCAGCGTCCGATTTTGATCAAATTTAATTCGAAACTCAAAACTAATTAAAAAATGTTATTTCCAAGCGTAGGAGGTTATATGTTAAAAAACACCGAAGCTTTAATTTATTTCATATTATTTGGCCACCAATTTTCCGATCGTTCCTATGACAGCTATATGATATAGTCGTCCGATTTTGATAAAATTAAATTCAAAATTCAGAACTAATTAAAAAATGTTATTTCCAAGCGTTAGAGGTTATATGTTAAAAAACACGGAAGCTATAATTTATTTCATATTATTTGACCACTAAATTTTCTATCGTCCGATGTTGATAAAATTCAATTCGAAACTCAAAACTGATTAAAAAATGTTATTTCCAAGCGTAGGAGGTTATATGTTAAAAAACACCGAACCTATAATTTATATCATATTACTTAGCCACCAATTTTCCGATCGACTTATTTATTTATTTAGTTATTTATTTATTTATTTATTTATTTATTTATTTATTTATTTATTTATTTATTTATTTATTTATTTATTTATTTATTTATTTATTTATTTATTTATTTATTTATTTATTTATTTATTTATTTATTTATTTACTTATTTATTTATTTATTTATTTATTTGTTTATT